>NC_092149.1:84657079-84732079 GCF_045791955.1 Oncorhynchus clarkii lewisi
ATTACAAAGTAAGGCTTCTTAAAATCTCTTATTGGCTGCTCTGGGCTGGGCGTCTCTCTCCAGTGAGGAGGCTAAAACTCCAGACAGAGTGATGGAACTGGGAGCTGACCCTGAGGGATCGAGGGGATGAATAATCTATGTGGAAAGAGAGAGAGGGATAAAGGGATGTGTGTGGGGTTTGGTGTGTGTGTGTGTGTGTGTGTGTGTGTGTGTGTGTGTGTGTGTGTGTGTGTGTGTGTGTGTGTGGGTGGTGTGTATGTGTGTGTGTGTGTGGGTGGTGTGTATGTGTGTGTGTTCAGTCCTCAGCACTGGAAAGGACAGTGCGTCAGTGTTTCTTCATTTTTTGCTGAAGAAACCAGGTGACACTTTCTCAACGTGGTTCAGAATCTGACGAACAATTTGTAGTTTTGTTGTTTCAGATGTAACTGGTTTCAGGGGAACACTAAAACATATTTACTCCCTATGACCAGGACTACAGTCCCACAACTACATCAAATCAGCACGTATCCTGGCAGGCGTCTCCAACCACGGTTTGTTTTCACTTCATTTCCTTCCTGTGGCTAATTTATCATCTTCCTGGATCCTGGCTCAAGGTCACTGCCCCCTCCCCCCCCCCCCCCCCCTCCACTATATCTATGTCAGCAGAGGAGTAGAGCCAGGAGTCTTGGCAGCGAAGACACAATCGATATCCCTGAGCGCTAGATGCTAGTTTCCTAATCATCAGCAACAACACCACCTGCCAAAATAGTTATGCTGTATTTAAGGCAGACGCTGAAAGGGAGACTTTGGGATCTACTTCCCCAGAGTCAGGTGAACTTGCGGATACATTTTCTATGTCCCTGTGTCCAGTATGAAGGAAGTTACAGAGGTAGTTTAGTGAGCCAATGCTAACTAGCATTAGCGCAATGACTGGAAGTCTATGGGTGTCTACTAGCATGCTAGTATCCCTTTCAAGAATAAAACACAGGAGATGGTAGAGACAGGGTTCTTTGCAGAGCTCAGATATCGATTGAGAGTTTGCAGCTTTTGCGTTTCACCCGAGTTTAAGAAGATTTTGTGAGCCAAACAGTGATGTTTAATAACGTTGATCGACTCCGAGTAGCGATGGTTGCTCCAGGTGTTAGACTGAATATACACTACCTATTGGACACAAACTGTTGTCAGCCTCCCCAACGCTAGGCGCAAATGGGAAGATATATTCAGAAACACACTGTGATAATCTCTGACAAGCGTTGTTTTCCCTCGCGGCGAGTGCTTGATGTGCGTCGGCGTGTCTAGGAGACGTATTGATAGTTTGACCTCCGGACTTGATACACTGCTTCGGTACCTCGTCCCCCTGCTCACACAAAAGGAGTGGCAGGCAGAGAACATTGCTTTGTGTCCCTGTCAAGCAAATTATGGAGGCATAGGGGACAGAGCTAAGTGGTTGGGGGCGATAGTTGTTAACATGCAAATGAATGTGGTTGTAGTGTCTTGTAGTGGCAGCGGAGGTCAGCATGCATGATAAATCACTGTCAGTTTACACACAATTAGCTCTTAGATTGTAGTGTGTGTTATTGTGGATAATCACCAGCCGGACTCTTTCCTTGTGCTACAATGTCACACCCGGGCCTTGGAGTAGTCACGGGGCCCGGGCCTTGGAGAAGTCATGGGCCCCGGGCCTTGGAGTAGTCACGGGCCCCGGGCCTTGGAGTAGTCACGGGCCCCGGGCCTTGGAGTAGTCACGGGCCCTGGAGTAGTCACGGGCCCCGGGCCTTGGAGTAGTCACGGGCCCCAGGCCTTGGAGTAGTCACGGGCCCCGGGCCTTCGAGTAGTCACGGGCCCCGGAGTAGTCACGGGCCCCACTGCTTACTGCATGTGTCTCACAATATAGCCAGCCCTGTACAGACCACAGAAATATTAAAATTACACCGTCATCATAAAGAAGGAGAGAGAGAGAGAGAGAGATGGTGGAGTTGGTGGTTGGGTTGTTTGGGGACAGTACATTTTGTTTTTATTTTGTTGATAGAGACCCTGGGGAGGTAAACGCTATAATGGCCCTGCTATGAATGTCTGCTTGGGGATGATTGATTGATTGGTCTGGCATTTGATCTTCGGGGGATAGACCCATGAGAGAGGAGAGCCAGAGAGGGCCTCCCTCCATCCTCTCATCCCTACCTCCCTCCAACTTCTCTCCATGCTCTCATCCCTCCCTTCCTACAACTTCTCTCCATGCTCTCATCCCTCCCTCCCTACAACTTCTCTCCATGCTCTCATCCCTCCCTCCCTCCAACTTCTCCCCATGCTCTCATCCCTCCCTCCCTCCAACTTCTCTCCATGCTCTCATCCCTCCCTCCCTCCCTACAACTTCTCCTCTCTCTCTCTCTCCAACCCTACTTCCCTCATTCAAAAAACGTTGAATGAGTAGGTGTGTCCAAACTTTTGACTGGTACTGTAAATGGCCAGAGGTCATTCTGGGGGTCATAATGTATCCTGTCCTCGCTGGTAATTCCTGTTGGAATGTGATTTCGGGATCATCATTCTCTTCACTCTGAAAAAAACGCAGAGGACACACTCTCATTTACTAAGTAGTCACGATGAGGTCGCACAAAGCAACTCTTCTCCCTTTATATCAGCCCGGAGCCGAGGCAACTGATGATTCACACACAGGAACATGACTTACAAAGTGTTACATACTAAATTTACCTTGTTGGTGATGAATGAAACAGAATCATCTGCATGATTATCGTATGTAACCGAGGCCTACAGTGTGAATGGATGAGGTTGGGGGGGGGGGGGGGGGGCTACACTGTAGAGAGTGATATGACTTCTCTGAATTAGCTGATGCAGTTCAGCATCAATCACTGCACTCACAGGGTTAGGAGACTAGTGGGTGGATAGGTAGGGATGAGGAGGACAAATCAAATCAAATTTTATTGGTCACTGTCGTAGCTGAATCAGAATGAGTTAGGTAACATTGATAAATAAGACGTTTTTATTATACTTTCATTTTTTTTGGACTATACTAACCATTGTATGTCCCCTCTGATGTTGAAACTTGTCTTGACCTAGTATATGACCTAGAGGCTCACTCCTCTCAGAGAGCTTGTCCAGGGGTGGGTTGTATTTGAGATGGGAGTATCTAGAATTAACAATTGATGTATGCCATTGGATAAGGTTATGGTTTTGGTAATAGGAAGTACCAAGAACGAGAAGTAGAACCTCGTCTTAGGAGACCAAACTGAACAATAATTTATAGCTAATGCTATCTGGCTATGGGATACTCCTCTTTCAAGTAAAAGGCCCTTTGTGAAGTTCCTGAGATCTGTGGTTCGTCATGTGAGTTGAGAGGGGTGTATCTTGGCTATAAAAGATGAAGTATTATTTTGTAAGCACTCTCAGAGAATTCATTTATAGACACTGAATTGATCTGAGAGTCACAGGGCTATGGTGAAGCTCATATTATTAAAAGATGAAGTTTAAAGTATAACTCTGACTTGTGTGTGGTTTGTAAACTCTCTTTTCACTTAGTAATACAGGAAATTACCATGACATCACATACACAGTGTAGTGAAATTCTTGTGCTTCTAGTTCCGACAGTGTAGTAATATCTAACAAGTAATCTAACAAATTCACTACAACTACCTTATACACACGAGGGTAAAGGAATGAATAAGAATTTGTACATAAAAATATATGAATGAGTGATGGTCGAACGGCATAGGCAAGACGCAGTAGATGGTATAGAGTACAGTATATACATATGAGATGAGTAATGTAGGGTATATAAACATTATATTAAGTGGCGTTGTATAAAGTGACTAGTGATACATTTATTACATCCAAATGCTAATCATAAAAGTGTGAGACTAGAGGTGAGGGAGATGTTGCCAAGGCCAACCAGCTGGACAGTCAACATCGCCTCTTAGTGTATTTAAAAAGGCAGAAATGTAAACAAAGTGATTTGAGAAAGAAAACATTGTTTTCTTGGTCTGAAACTAGGGTTTCTAAAAAATAATAATCTGCAGGGTTTTCCAGAAATCCTGTTTGGATGATTCCCGGATCTCCTGCGTATGTCCTCCTTAGTTCCCTTTTTGTCTATGAATCATCGAACTGGTGTTTCTGTGGTAACAATGGGGAAAGTTACCTGGAACCCAGTAAGAATTGTCAGATCTCTGAGTACGTAGCAATGTTGAATTTTGGTTCATGTTTAACATCAATTGATTGCAATGGAAAAGAGTAAAGGCAGTACTGGGATGTTCATTTACCAAACAAATGTTTTGTTGTTGAAAACACTGCTGGGTATTAGCCTGTAACATCTCAGCCATGTTCACACAGGTTAGTTGTTATTGCTATAATATCGGAGTGAGTTTAATTTATTGTCGAATTGCGAGAGGGCTTTCAACTAAACAAGTAAGAGAGCTTGCTAGCTATTTAGCCAACGTCATGACTTGCTATCCAGGATCCTTGCCTCTGGCCTGCTGCATTCTGAGTGTAACAGAGTTCTGTAAATAATGACGAGACGCTCAGGTCTCCTCCGCCTGTTCTCCGCCCCTGCATCTCACTACAGTGAGATACAACCTACAGCCCACTACAGTGAGATACAGCCTACTACAGTGAGATACAGCCTACTACAGTGAGATACAGCCCACTACAGTGAGTTACAGCCTACTACAGTGAGATACAGCCCACTACAGTGAGATACAGCCTACTACAGTGAGATACAGCCTACAGCCCACTACAGTGAGATACAGCCTACAGCCCACTACAGTGAGATACAGCCTACTACAGTGAGATACAGCCTACAGCCTACTACAGTGAGATACAGCCTACAGCCCACTACAGTGAGATACAGCCTACTACAGTGAGATACAGCCTACTACAGTGAGATACAGCCTACTACAGTGAGATACAGCCCACTACAGTGAGATACAGCCTACAGCCTACTACAGTGAGATACAGCCTACTACAGTGAGATACAGCCTACTACAGTGAGATACAGCCTACTACAGTGAGATACAGCCTACAGCCCACTACAGTGAGATACAGCCTACAGCCCACTACAGTGAGATACAGCCATGCGCAGCTGTCTTGCCAAACAAATAGGCCTACAGGCCTGCTTCAAACATGGAAAATAATGCCGCTCATGAGTACAGCAACAGGTTGTGATAATGCACAACACACTTCTGTGGATCAAATTCCACCCACGTAATCAATTTAGCAATGCCAGTCTACCATAAACACGGTTCCAATATGTACAGTTCCTATTTACAACCAGGAAAACCAGAAAAGATTGTATATTTTTCAATGGTAAAACATACTGACATGTAACTATACCCAGGGGGCATCACTTGTGTTCTTGCATTGGAATTATGTTGAATTCTGCTCATAGCACAAACATAACAGCTCAAATGTCGACACCATTGAGTGCTTTGGACCAATCAGGTTGGCGCAAAATCTCTGCTGTGCTCTATTGTAATATTGCCCAAGGTGATGGTGTCTGTCGCCAGGCGTGTTTGATCAGCAGGAGTAATGTGGGAAAGTCCTCTCTTATCTCTGTCCTCCCTGGCTCCTGAGGTTGAGGTCAGAGACTCCAAAACACACACTCACTCACTCACTCACTCACTCACTCACTCACTCAGTCACTCACTCACTCACTCACTCACTCACTCACTCACTCACTCACTCACTCACTCACTCACTCTCACTCTCTCTCTCTCTCTCTCTCTCTCTCTCTCTCTCTCTCTCTCTCTCTCTCTCTCTCTCTCTCTCTCTCTCTCTCTCTCTCTCTCTCGGTGCATGCTGGGAGTTTTTTGGAGTTTGAGTGTTTGGTGTGGAAAGCTCTATCCTAACTAACTTTCTTGATTCTTTTATTTACATGTTATTTTCTATGGTGGAGGGTTAATGAAATATTGGTTTTAGCGGTATCCAAGGTTTTCTTTTTCAAAGTTAGGGTGGAAGAGGACAGAGTAACTTTTCTGGGGGTTGGAAGGTGTAGTGTGCGCAATGGCTTCTCAGCCTAGCGCGGAGACGCTGTCGATACAGCATGGATTCAGGTGTGTTCCTGAGAACGGAGTTAAGGTGGAGGAGGTTCTGCTCGCGGTCGGTGAACAGGTAGGAGCTGAGTTTATACATTCTGCTTCTAGAATGAACAAAGCTGTGGTTGTGTTCATGAAAAGGGCTAATTTGGTCGGTAGGCTAATTGCTAGCGGAATATTTGTAAGGGATGTGTTGGTGTCAATTTCACCTCTCTCTACCCCTTCAACAAGAGTTGTAGTGGCAAATTTGCCTCCGTTTATTACGGATGATCAAATTAGGAAGGAGCTGAGTCGTTTTGGTAAGTTTGCTAGCGGTTTCCGTGTACTGTCAGCAGGTTTTCAGGCAGATGCCGTTAAGCACGTTGTTTCGTTCAGGAGGCAAGTGTTTATGTTTCTGAACAATAATGAGCAACAGCTAAATGTGCATTTTAAAGTGAGGCATGGGGAGGGGCTCTATGCCGGTTTTGCCAGCACAGATAGTCTACGGTGTTTTGAATGTGGGGATTTGGGGCACAAGAGTTTTGCGTGCCCACATAAAGGCCATAGACAAGGTGAAGGTACAACGGCAGGTGGGGGAAATCGAGGTCAAAATGCAGGGGGTAAGGAGATGCAGATAGCAGAGGCTGGGCCTAGTCAGTCTAGAGATGGTGGTGTAGATGAGGCTGGGCCTAGTCAGGCTAGAGATGGTAGGGTTGTGGAGGCTGGGTCTAGTCAGGCTAGAGATGGTGGAGAAGCAGAGGCTGGGTCTAGTCAGGCTAGAGATGGTAGGGTAGTGGAGGCTGGGTCTAGTCAGGCTAGAGATGGTGGAGAAGCAGAGGCTGGGTCTAGTCAGGCTAGAGATGGTGGGGTAGCTGAGGCTGGGCCTAGACATGCTATGGAGGGTGGTGCAGATGATGCTGGGCCGAGTCATGCTATGGAGGGTGGTGTAGCTGAGGCTGGCCCTAGTCATGCTATGGAGGGTGGTGCAGATGATGCTGGGCCTAGTCATGCTATGGAGGGTGGTGTAGCTGAGGCTGGCCCTAGTCATGCTATGGAGGGTGGTGCAGATGATACTGCGTCTAGTCAGGTTATTCTAGTGGATGAGGAGAGTATAGTGGGGAAGTGTAAGAGATTAGGGGGGGAGGAGGAGGGTGTCAAGAGGAAAAAGAAAAAGGGTGTGGACAAAGGCACCATGGAAATGTTGCCTGTTGCTGTGGGTGAGGCCCTAACCAGAGAGAAAGGGCAGGTGGTCAGGGTGGGAGATAGAGAAGAGGAGGAAAGTGAGTCTGAGGAAGAGGATGAGGAGTTATTTTTTTCAGACTCCTCTTCAATTGGCCCGGAGCTGACAGCCAGTCAACCCGAGGGGTCTAAGTACACGTTGAGAGAACTGACAAGGTTCCTGAATGAGACTAAGGGGAAAAAAGTTAATCTTGAGGCTTTTTTTCCTGATCCTAGAAAGTTTGTAAGATCAGTACAACATGCTATGAGAAATGAGGGGCATGGTGTCCTCTCACCCAGGAAACGGTTTAGGTTGAGGAAGTGGGTCACAACAGTGCGTAAAGGTTTACCTTCAGACACTGTTTAAATGTTTAATTTCTTACTGACACTGGGGCTTTTTGAGCTTTGCTATTGGTCTATTTCTCTGCTGGCTTTTCTCCCACTTCTTATGGAGACTCTTCGGGTAGGCTCGCTCAATATAAATGGCGCCAGAGATGCGGGAAAGAGGAGTGTGTTGGGTGAATATGTAAAACAAAAAAAAGTACAGGTGTTGTTTCTGCAGGAGACGCATAGTGATGTGGTGAATGAAGTTGATTGGGGGCTCTGGTGGAAAGGGGCAAGTGTGTTGAGCCATGGGACAAATCTTAGTGCAGGGGTGGCAGTCCTTTTTGCACCGGGTCTGGCTGTAAAAATTTGCTCCTCAAAGGAGGTGTGTAGGGGTAGGTTGCTTGTTGTTAAAGCAGAAATTAACAACATGTGTTTTGTCTTTATAAATGTGTATGCGCCTAACACAGGGAGAGAAAGAGGGGTTCTATTTGGGAGTCTTAGACAGGAACTCTCACAAGTAGCGCCTGAGGAGACGCTGGTGATCGGAGGTGACTGGAACTGTACAATGGATTTTACAAAAGACAGAAATGGGGAAGAGCCTCATTCAGTGTCAGTGGGAGTGTTAAGGGATATCTTTAATCAGTTTGACCTAGTGGATGTTTGGAGAACTAAACATCCAAACACAAGACAGTATACGTGGGTGAAGGTTTTTGGGGCTAGGGTGAGTGCAGCTCGACTTGATCGTTTTTACATGTCCAGGAATCAGAGCAATAGGCTACTGGGTGCTACCATTCTCCCAGTGGGGTTTTCGGATCACCACATAACCATGGCTCGGCTGTCTATTTCACCAGGGCCCCGGCAGGCATCTTATTGGAAGTTCAATGTAAAGCTCTTACAAGATGCCACTTTTTGCTCAGGTTTCCAGACTTTTTGGGAAAGATGGGGGCAGCGAAGAGAAGAGTATGAGTCTCTGAGTCAATGGTGGGATGTGGGGAAAGTGCAAATTAGGCTTTTCTGTCAACAGTATACTGCTCTCTCATCCTCAGAGGCTAGGAGAGTATTGGGGGAACTAGAGCGGTGTATTAGTGAGATGGAGGTAGAGATGGTGGGGCAAGGCAATGTAGGCCTCCAGGCTAACTTAGCCGAATTACGTAGGGACCTGGGCAGTTTTTTCCAGGTTAAAGCAAAGGGAGCACTTGTAAGAGCTAGGTTCTCCATGCTCAAGGAGATGGATGCTCCCAGCTCCTTCTTCTTTGGTTTGGAAAGACAGAGCAGTGAAGCCAAGGGTATGCATTGTCTACGGCTGTCTGATGGGCGGGTGACCTCTGTGGTGGGGGAGATGCGGGAGCGGACTGTGGAGTTTTATACTGAATTGTATAGGGCAGAATTGTGTGATCCTATGTGTGCTCAGGTCTTGTTCGCAGGACTCCCTAAGCTCTCTCGGGCACAGAGGGATGAAATGGACATTCCTCTGTTGTCACATGAACTGGCAGAGGCAGTAACCCAGATGTCCCCCGGTCGTGCACCTGGGGTCGATGGACTTCCAGTGGAATTTTACAAAAAATTCTGGGGAACAATTGGACAGGATTTATTTTGCGTGTTGCGTGAATGCGTCGGGGTAGGAGAGTTGCCGATGAGCTGCCGTCGGGCGGCTCTGACTCTCCTGCCCAAAAAAGGGGACTTGTGTGAACTTAAGAACTGGAGGCCTGTGGCATTACTCTGTGCGGACTACAAGATTTTTGCCAAGGTCCTCTCTAACAGACTGAAGTCCCATCTGGACTCTATAATACACAAGGACCAGACATATTGTGTACCGGGACGCTCAATCACGGACAACTTGTTCTTGATTAGGGACATGTTGGACTTGTCGAGAGGTTCTAATGTGAACTTTGGACTGGTCTCTTTAGATCAAGAGAAGGCTTTTGATAGAGTGGATCATGAGTATCTGTTTAATGTGATGTCTGTGTTTGGGTTTGGGAAGAGGTTTGTGACCTGTGTGAAGCTGTTGTATGCTGGGGCGTCATGTATGGTTAAGGTGGGAGGGGGGCTCAGTAGGCCAGTCTGGGTGAGACGGGGTATTAGACAAGGATGCCCTCTATCTGGGCAGCTGTACACACTAGCCATTGAGCCTTTTTTAGGACTGCTACGCAGGAGACTGCGGGGAGTGTGCTGGACAGGCATGGATGTGGTGACAGGAATAGCAGTCTCAGCATATGCAGATGATGTTTCTGTGATGGTCAGGGATGGGCAAGATATGCAGGAACTAGAGACTAGTCTGAAGGTGTACGAGGGAGCTTCATCAGCTAAGGTAAACTGGGGAAAGAGCAAAGCTCTGTTATGTGGGGCATGGGGGGATAGGGCTCCTCCTCTGCTTCCAGGGGGTTTGCAGTGGGGTTGTGAAGGGCTTAAAGTGTTGGGGGTGTACCTGGGCTCGGAGAGGTGGGTCAGCAAGAACTGGGAGGGGCTGTCACAGGCAGTGGTGTCAAGACTGGCCAGGTGGAGGTGGCTCCTGTCCCAAGTGTCATATAGAGGGAGGGTGCTGATAATCAACAACCTGGTGGCATCTTCCTTGTGGCATAAACTGGCTGTCCTCAACCCCCCCGCCGGTCTGCTTGCAGACCTGCAACGCAAGCTGGTGGACTTCTTTTGGTCGGGACATCACTGGCTGAAGGCAGCAGTTTTGTACATGACCGTCCACGAAGGAGGACAGGGCCTGGTGGAGCTGGAGAGCAGGATGGCTGCTTTCCGACTAAAGGCGGTGCAGAGACTGCTGTACCACACTGATGTTGGCTGGAGGGAACCAGCATGCGCGCTGCTGAGGAGAGCTGGCGGATTAGGGTTGGACCGGCAGCTGTTCCTCATGAAGCTGGAGAGGCTGAGTACAGCAGGTCTCTCAGAGTTTTACTCTGCGGTGCTGAGGGCCTGGCAGCTGCTAAGGCCCACACGAGAAGGGGGTGTGGAGCCTGGGCAGTGGGTGTGGGAGGAGCCTATCTTCCACAACCCAGCCATCCCTTTGAGATCGGTTCAGTCGGCCACCCTGCAGAGGCAATTGATGGCAGGGGGTTTACAAAGGCTGGGTGACCTGAGACTGCTGGGAGAGGAGGGGTGGAAAACCCCGGAGGTCTTGGCGCAACAAACAGGAATAACGTCTCTTAGGCTGCTGGAGAGATTCCTGGAGGAGGTCCAGGAGGCACTGTCTGAGCCGGTAAGGGGGGTGTTTGAGAGGCCAAAGGGAGAGGGGCCACCAATGTTCCCGCCACTGCAGGTGATGGCAGAGACTGGAGACTGGCAAGGGGGTCTGGAGGACTTGTTAGATTTTAACACTCCGAGCCTGGGGGAGTTTGAGGGGGTGGGAGGTAAAGCCCTCTACAACCTCTGCGTTAAGGTTAGGAGCATTAGAAGCCTAACAGGAGTGAAGGCACATCAGTGGCAGGGGGTATGTGGGGCGGAGAGTATGGTGGGTTTTAGATGGAGGGCGCTCTACAAACCCCCAGTACCAAAGAGGTCAGGGGACCTCCAGTGGAGGGTTCTTCATGGAGCCCTGGCCACTAACAGCTGGTTGGCACGGGTTGATCCGGGAATTGGGCAGGGGTGTCCTTTCTGTCAAATGAAAGAAACTGTAATTCATGTGTTTTCTGTGTGCACCAGGTTAATGCCATTAATGTCTCTGTTGGAATGTCTGTGTGACAGGTTGGGGGTGTTTTTTGCTGTTGGGATGTTTATAATGGGATACAGGTATTCGAGTAAGGAGAAAGAAAAATGTGTTTTGTTGAATTTTCTGTTTGCTCAGGCAAAGTTAGCTATTTGGCTAACAAGGAGGAACAGGGTTAAAGGTGGGGGGATAACAGACCCTTTACTACTGTTTAATGGGATGGTCTCTGCGCGCATTAGGGTTGAGTTTGAGTTCTATAAAATGATCAAATGTGTGGAGATGTTTGAGGAGATATGGTGTGTTGGGGGGGCTGTCTGTATTGCTGGGGAAGATGTTTTGGATATACGGTTGTAGGAGAGGGTTTTTTGTGTATGGGTTTTTGTATCATGTGGTAGATGGAAAGATGAGTATGGTACATGAATGCAGTACAGGATATATTTTTTATTTATTTTTTTATTTATTTATTTTATTTTAGGAGTGGGGGGGTGAGTTTTAAATGAATTGAGAATGTTTCAATAAAGAAAGACCAAAAGTCAAAAGTCTCTCTCTCTCTCTCTCTCTCTCTCTCTCTCTCTCTCTCTCTCTCTCTCTCTCTCTCTCTCTCTCTCTCTCTCTCTCTCTCTCTCTCTCTCTCTCTCTCTCTCTCTCTCTCTCTCTCTCTCTCTCTCTCTCTCTCTCTCTCTCTCTCTCTCTCTCTCTCTCTCTCTCTCTCTCTCTCTCTCTCTCTCTCTCTCTCTCTCTCTCTCTCTCTCTCTCTCTCTCTCTCTCTCTCTCTCTCTCTCTCTCCAAGGTGGGAAAGGCTTTCACCAAATGGTGGACATGCCTGGTTATGAACACAGGGTTTTACATTATGTGGCCTTCGATCAATGTCCAGAATGTGTGTGCGTTTGTATGTTAAGGATATCAAACTGAGGCGTTTGTCAACATTGTCATGCCTCCTTCTCCTCTGTTACTGTTCTCTCAGTCTGGTGAGGACGTTGCTATTGGTGGACGGGAGTGTTGCGCTGCAGGAGGCAGTCTGGCGAGGACGTTGCTATTGGTGGACGGGAGTGTTGCTCTGCAGGAGGCAGTCTGGCGAGGACGTTGCTATTGGTGGAAGGGAGTGTTGCGCTGCAGGAGGCAGTCTGGCGAGGACGTTGCTATTGGTGGACGGGAGTGTAGGAGTCAGATACGATCGACCTGGAGATGTGTGAGTTCAGTCGGCCTCACGTGGCGAGTTGACAATACTGCTCAATTAATTTTGTATGTTAACTTATTATATCATGTCTTTCATCTTGGATGAGGGCATTTCGTTGAGCCACTATTCGTGTGCTGCTGTTTTAGAGTACAGAATCTTGCTGCCATCTCGGTTTTTAATTTTCATTATCTAGCCCTTTAGTTTAGCCATGTTCCATCCCACTGACTTTAGGGAGCAGATTAGCACGCGGCTATTTATAAAACTGCACTTCTATCTATGGACCGTCATTATAGAGTGGCCCTGTCCTGTGCATAATGCATGGGGGACTTAAAGTATTCATGCTATCAGGTTATTAAGCACTTTGACCACATAACTAAAATTAAGTTAACAGGGTCCACTCATCATTTCAACTGGGGGTATTTAATAAAGCTCATGTCGTCAGTGGTGGAGAATGGGACAGACTGGTGCACGGGGTAATAACATATATTGTTGCTTGGGGGGGAGGGGGGAATGGGACAGACTGGTGCATGGGGTAATAACATATATTGTTGCTTGGGGGGGAGGGGGGAATGGGACAGACTGGTGCATGGGGTAATAACATATATTGTTGCTTGGGGGGGAGGGGGAATGGGACAGACTGGTGCATGGGGTAATAACATATATTGTTGCTTGGGGGGAAGGGGGGAATGGGACAGACTGGTGCATGGGGTAATAACATATATTGTTGCTTGGGGGGAAGGGGGGAATGGGACAGACTGGTGCATGGGGTAATAACATATATTGTTGCTTGGGGGGAAGGGGGGAATGGGTACAACAGTATCTGATTTAGATGAACCCATTCAAGCTTTTCCATTTCAGAATGAGAACCTGTCTTTGTTCATGGTCATGTATCAGCAGGGTGTCACACTGATGTTGTGTATCATGCAGATTGTCGTGACCAAGATGTGCCACCTGGGGGTGCTGTTGACTGCCACCTGGGGGTGCTGTTGACTGCCACCAGGGGGCGCTGTTGACTGCCACCAGGAGGCGCTATTGATTAACCTGCTTCCAACTTCAGGATGTCATAACACAGACTGTAGTCTGAATCCCACAGCCCTTCCTGTTCAGGGGACATAAACATTAGTGTTGTATGGGGTAAATTGAGCACCATACACATCCCCATTTTAGACTGATGAGTTGCGTGAAATTGTCATGTCAGAATTACACAGGCATTGTTGTTTGAGGACATAA
Organism: Oncorhynchus clarkii lewisi; assembly: GCF_045791955.1. NCBI lineage: Eukaryota > Metazoa > Chordata > Actinopteri > Salmoniformes > Salmonidae > Oncorhynchus > Oncorhynchus clarkii. The sequence goes on from NC_092149.1 coordinate 84,670,680, forward strand.
ACAGATAGTGAAGTTTGTATTTGTCAAGAGACTAACACACCCTTCCTTACAACGTCATTGTAACCATCACATGATGAGAACAAGGGTCATCCCTGATGCAGGTGTAGACTTGTAGTCTACAGGAAGGTGGTGTGGCTGCATGCGGACTGATAACATGCAAAATATATCATCTCGCTACCACTGCTATTACCACCAGTACCACACTTCTACTACCCCTACCACCAGTACCACAATTCTACTACCACCACCCCTACTACACTTCTACTACCACCACCCCTACTACACTTCTACTCCCCCTACCACCCCAACCACACTTCTACTACCACTACCACCCCAACCACACTTCTACTACCCCTACCACCCCAACCACACTTCTACTACCCCTACCACCCCAACCACACTTCTACTACCCCTACCACCCCAACCACACTTCTACTACCCCTACCACTCCAACCACACTTCTACTACCCCTACCCCTACTACACTTCTACTACTACTACCACCACCCCCTACTACACTTCTACTACCACGACCCCTACACTTCTACTACCACCACCCCAACCACAAGTCTACTACTACTACCCCAACCACACTTCTACTACCACCACCCCAACCACACTTCTACTACCCCTACCACCCCAACCACACTTCTACTACTACCACCCCAACCACACTCCCACCCCCCCTACCACCCCAACCACACTTCTACTACCCCTACGCCTACTACACTTCTACTACTACCACCCCTACTACACTTCTACTACCACTACCCCAACCACAGGTCTACTACACTTCTACTACTACCACCAGTACCACATTCTACTACCACCACCTCTACTACACTTCTACTACCACGACCCCTACTACACTTCTACTACCACAAGTCTACTACTACTACCCCAACCCCACTTCTACTACTACCACTATCCCAACCACACGTCTACTACTACTACCCTAACCACACTTCTACTACTACCACTAATACACTTCTACTACCACTACACTTCTACTACCCCTACCACCCCCACCACACTTCTAACCTTCCGGTTACTAGTCCACCTCTCTAACCACTAGGCTACCCTTCCTAAAACCTGTTTATTTATTTAACCCTTATTTAAATAGGCAAGTCAGTTAAGAACGAATTCTTATCTACAATGACGGCCTACCAAAAGGCAAAAGGCCTCCTGCGGGGACGGGGGTCTGGGATTAAAAATATGGGACAACAAAACACATCACGACAAGAGAGACAACCCAACACTACATAAAGAGAGACCTAAACACTACATAAAGAGAGACAACCCAACACTACATAAAGAGAGACAACCCAACACTACATAAAGAGAGACAACTCAACACTACATAAAGAGAGACAACCCAACACTACATAAAGAGAGACAACCCAACACTACATAAAGAGAGACAACCCAACACTACATAAAGAGAGACAACCCAACACTACATAAAGAGAGACAACCCAACACTACATAAAGAGAGACAACCCAACACTACATAAAGAGAGACAACTCAACACTACATAAAGAGAGACAACCCAACACTACATAAAGAGAGACAACCCAACACTACATAAAGAGAGACAACCCAACACTACAAAAAGAGAGACCTAAACACTACATAAGAGAGACAACCCAACACTACATAAAGAGAGACAACCCAACACTACATAAAGAGAGACCTAAACACTACATAAAGAGAGACAACCAAACACTACATAAAGAGAGACAACCCAACACTACATAAAGAGAGACAACCCAACACTACATAAAGAGAGACAACCCAACACTACAGAGAGACGACCCAACACTACAGAAAGAGAGACAACCCAACACTACATAAAGAGAGACAACCCAACACTACATAAAGAGAGACCTAAACACTACATAAGAGACAACCCAACACTACATAAAGAGAGACAACCCAACACTACATAAAGAGAGACAACCCAACACTACATAAAGAGAGACAACCCAACACTACATAAAGAGAGACAACCCAACACTACAAAAAGAGAGACCTAAACACTACATAAGAGACAACCCAACACTACATAAAGAGAGACAACCCAACACTACATAAAGAGAGACCTAAACACTACATAAAGAGAGACAACCAAACACTACATAAAGAGAGACAACCCAACACTACATAAAGAGAGACAACCCAACACTACATAAAGAGAGACAACCCAACACTACAGAGAGACGACCCAACACTACAGAAAGAGAGACAACCCAACACTACATAAAGAGAGACAACCCAACACTACATAAAGAGAGACAACCCAACACTACATAAAGAGAGACAACCCAACACTACATAAAGAGATACACCACAACACTACATAAAGAGAGACCTAAACACTACATAAAGAGAGACAACCTAACACTACATAAAGAGAGACAACCCAACACTACATAAAGAGAGACAACCCAACACTACATAAAGAGAGAAAACCCAACACTACATAAAGAGAGACAACCCAACACTACATAAAGAGAGACAACCCAACACTACATAAAGAGAGACAACCCAACACTACATAAAGAGAGACAACCCAACACTACATAAAGAGAGACAACCCAACACTACATAAAGAGAGACAACTCAACACTACATAAAGAGAGACAACCCAACACTACATAAAGAGAGACAACCCAACACTACATAAAGAGAGACAACCCAACACTACATAAAGAGAGACAACTCAACACTACATAAAGAGAGACAACTCAACACTACATAAAGAGAGACAACCCAACACTACATAAAGAGAGACAACCCAACACTACATAAAGAGAGACAACCCAACACTACATAAAGAGAGACAACCCAACACTACATAAAGAGAGACAACTCAACACTACATAAAGAGAGACAACTCAACACTACATAAAGAGAGACAACCCAACACTACATAAAGAGAGACAACCCAACACTACAAAAAGAGAGACCTAAACACTACATAAGAGACAACCCAACACTACATAAAGAGAGACAACCCAACACTACATAAAGAGAGACAAGCCAACACTACATAAAGAGAGACCTAAACACTACATAAAGAGAGACAACCCAACACTACATAAAGAGAGACAACCCAACACTACATAAAGAGAGACAACCCAACACTACATAAAGAGAGACAACCCAACACTACTGAAAGAGAGACAACCCAACACTACAGAAAGAGAGAAAACCCAACACTACATAAAGAGAGACAACCCAACACTACATAAAGAGAGACAACCCAACACTACATAAAGAGAGACCTAAACACTACATAAAGAGAGACAACCCAACACTACATAAAGAGAGGCAACCTAACACTACATAAAGAGAGACAACCCAACACTACATAAAGAGAGACAACCCAACACTACATAAAGAGAGACAACCCAACACTACATAAAGAGAGACAACCAAACACTACATAAAGAGAGACAACTCAACACTACATAAAGAGAGACAACCCAACACTACATAAAGAGAGACAACCCAACACTACAGAAAGACACAACCCAACACTACATAAAGAGAGACAACCCAACACTACATAAAGAGAGACAACCCAACACTACATAAAGAGAGACAACCCAACACTACATAAAGAGAGAAAACCCAACACTACATAAAGAGAGACAACCCAACACTACATAAAGAGTGACCTCACAACACTACATAAAGAGAGACAACACAACACTACATAAAGAGAGACAACCCAACACTACATAAAGAGAGACAACCCAACACTACATAAAGAGAGACAACCCAACACTACAAAGAGAGACCTAAACACTACATAAGAGACAACCCAACACTACATAAAGAGAGACAACCCAACACTACATAAAGAGAGACAACCCAACACTACATAAAGAGAGACAACCCAACACTACATAAAGAGAGACAACCCAACACTACATAAAGAGAGACAACCCAACACTACATAAGAGACAACCCAACACTACAGAAAGAGAGACAACCCAACACTACATAAAGAGAGACAACCCAACACTACATAAAGAGAGACAACCCAACACTACATAAAGAGAGACAACCCAACAATACATAAAGAGAGACAACCCAACACTACATAAAGAGAGACAACCCAACAATACATAAAGAGAGACAACCCAACACTACATAAAGAGAGACAACCCAACACGACATAAAGAGAGACAACCCAACACTACATAAAGAGAGACAACCCAACACTACATAAAGAGAGACAACCCAACACTACATAAAGAGAGACAACCCAACACTACATAAAGAGAGACAACCCAACACTACATAAAGAGTGACCACACAACACTACATAAAGAGAGACAACACAACACTACATAAAGAGAGACAACCCAACAATACATAAAGAGAGACAACCCAACACTACATAAAGAGAGACAACCCAACACTACATAAAGAGAGACAACCCAACACTACAAAAAGAGAGACCTAAACACTACATAAGAGAGACAACCCAACACTACATAAAGAGAGACAACCCAACACTACATAAAGAGAGACAACCCAACACTACAGAAAGAGAGACAACCCAACACTACAGAAAGATAGACAACCCAACACTACAAAAAGAGAGACAACCCAACACTACATAAATACACAACCCAACACTACATAAAGAGAGACAACCCAACACTACATAAAGAGAGACAACCCAACACTACATAAAGAGAGACAACCCAACACTACAAAAAGAGAGACCTAAACACTACATAAGAGAGACAACCCAACACTACATAAAGAGAGACAACCCAACACTACATAAAGAGAGACAACCCAACACTACAGAAAGAGAGACAACCCAACACTACAGAAAGATAGACAACCCAACACTATAAAAAGAGAGACAACCCAACACTACATAAAGAGAGACAACCCAACACTACATAAAGAGAGACAACCCAACACTACATAATGAGAGACCTAAACACTACATAAAGAGAGACAACCCAACACTACATAAAGAGAGACAACCCAACACTACATAAAGAGAGACCTAAACACTACATAAAGAGAGACAACCCAACACTACATAAAGAGAGACAACCCAACACTACATAAAGAGAGACAACCCAACACTACATAAAGAGAGACAACCCAACACTACATAAAGAGAGACCTAAACACTACATAAAGAGAGACCTAAACACTACATAAGAGACAACCCAACACTACATAAAGAGAGACAACCCAACACTACATAAAGAGAGACCTAAACACTACATAAAGAGAGACAACCCAACACTACATAAAGAGAGACAACCCAACACTACATAAAGAGAGACCTAAAGACAACGACGTGTTGTGGTAATTGCATTGTTTGCTCTATAACCTGTTAATCCACATGCCTTGCGACCCTGATATATATTAGAGGCCTAAAGGCCGAGACAATAAGAAGACACAGCGGCAGAGTAAATTCAACCTCATTTTTGTTTTATTACAAAATGGCAACCTCTTGTCCAGTGATGTCCACAAAGCATATTGCATGTACAGTAACAGACAATTACGTGACATAACAGCAATGGTCAATCAAGTTGTTTCAGACATTTTCGGACCTCTAAACCTCTAAATTGATATAGAACCACAGAGAGTTATCGCAAGTCACAAAGAAAACAGGAGCTGCCTCCTCTATTCCAGCACCAACAGTTAAACTCTGCTCCGTCTAATACTGAGACAACTAAAAGATAACCAAAAAACTATTTAGTCCAATCAACGAAAGATAAATATGATTTGGCTGTCCAAGGTTCTGATTTCTCTGTGTGTGTGTGTGTGTGTGTGTGTTCGTGTGTGCGTGTGCGTGTGTGTGTTCGTGTGTGTGTGTGTGTGTGTGTGTGTGTGTGTGTGTGTGTTTGTGTGTGTGTGTGTTCGTGTGTGTGTGTGTGCGTGCGTGTGTGTGTGTGTGTTCGTGTGTGTGTGTGTGTGTTCGTGTGTTTGTGTGTGTGTGTGTGTGTGTGTGTGTGTTCGTGTGTGTGTGTGTGTGTTCGTGTGTGTGTGTGTGTGTGTGTTCGTTCGAGTAGAAAACATGTTGACTCACCCTACTTGTAGAGAAACACCAACGCCATCCTCCTCTCTTTCATGCTGCTGAAACCGTCTATCACTCTGTCATACAGTACACACTTATAGTTTTTGTTGTCCTAGGCTACCTGGCTAAAACGCTTGCTCGCTAGCCTAACTTCCAACGTTAGCTAGTTGACATTAGCCTTCTACATCTAGCTACATATTGAACTTCCATCCTCTCAGGCCAGGTAAACAATGTATGAATTAATGGTTGGATCAGAATCACCGTTATAATCATTGGCCAGTATGGAGAACTAAGTAAAACCACAAGTCCAAATCCTTATCTCCATCCATGGCTAATTTAGGAAAGGGACAATTTTAGCTAGCTGGCTAGCTAGCCACCAGAGGACAACAACACAACGAGATGCAACAATTGAAATTTTTTTCTGGAAATGACGTATGCTCTCAATGGGATTTGACACTTTCACAGTTGTATTCGGCGCAATGTGACAAATACAACTCGATTTGAAGTTTGGCTTCCCTGAACACACTCCACTAGAAGGCAACGCTCAGTTTCAGAGAAGCACCCCACAGAGTGTATTCTTCACTGCAAATCTGTCAATACCTTTAGCCCAAAAAATAAATAAAAATATATATATAAAAGTATATATTTCTTCTACATTATAAACACAACATATTCATAATATTACACTAATAACACACTATGGAATGTGTGGAGCAACAACAACTTCAGAATCAAGAGTAATTTGTTTAGAATCAAAGAGTAATTCATTTAGAATCAAGAGTAATTCATTTAGAATCAAGAGTAATTAATTTAGAATCAAAGAGTAATTCGTTTAGAATCAAGAGTAATTTGTTTAGAATCAAGAGTAGTTTGTTTAGAATCAAGAGTAATTCGTTTAGAATCAAGAGTAATTTGTTAAGAATCAAAGAGTAATTAGTTTAGAATCAAGAGTAATTAGTTTAGAATCAAGAGTAATTTGTTTAGAATCAAAGAGTAATTTGTTTAGAATCAAGAGTAACTAGTTTAGAATCAAGAGTAGTTAGTTTAGAATCAAGAGTAATTCGTTTAGAATCAAGAGTAATTCGTTTAGAATCAAGAGTAATTCGCTTAGAATCAAGAGTAATTAATTTAGAATCAAGATGAATTGTTTTAGAATCAAGAGTAATTTGTTTAGAATCAAGAGTAATTCGTTTAGAATCAAGAGTAATTCGTTTAGAATCAAGAGTAATTTGCTTAGAATCAAGAGTAATTCATTTAGAATCAAGATTAATTGTTTTAGAATCAAGAGTAATTTGTTTAGAATCAAGAGTAGTTCGTTTAGAATCAAGAGTAGTTCGTTTAGAATCAAGAGTGATTCGTTTAGAATCAAGAGTAATTCGTTTAGAATCAAGAGTAAATCGTTTAGAATCAAGAGTAATTCGCTTAGAATCAAGAGTAATTCATTTAGAATCAAGATTAATTGTTTTAGAATCAAGAGTAATTCGTTTAGAATCAAGAGTAATTCGTTTAGAATCAAGAGTAATTCGTTTAGAATCAAGAGTAATTAGTTTAGAATCAACAGTAATTCATTTAGAATCAACAGTAGTTCGTTTAGAATCTAGAGTAATTTGTTTAGAATCAAGAGTAATTTGTTTAGAATCAAGAGTAATTCGTTTAGAATCAAAGAGTAATTCGTTCAGAATCAAGAGTAATTTGTTTAGAATCAAGAGTAATTCATTTAGAATCAAAGAGTAATTCGTTTAGAATCAAAGAGTCAGCTTCATGCAGTTCGTTCCAAAATCTATGATAAGACATGTGCGTTGAGTTCCTCCTGGACAGACTCCTCTGTCCTTCCCTTCACTATCAGCCCATGGTTGCCTCCTTCGACCCAGCGAACAGTCGTTGGACACCTCATCTCTTTAACGACATCCTCCAGAAGGATCTGGACACACGGAGGAAATCATTATTGCAGAAACATAACATTTGGAGTATATGTTTTTTTTCTCCAGGCTATCAGTTTAAAAAACAAAAAATCTATAAAATATCACACAGAATAAAAAACTAATTAAAAAGACAGCTGTGTTGTTATGGTTTCTGTCTGATCACTGCACTCCGATCTGCTGTCATTTATGCAAAATGTCCAAAAAGACGCCCAACGCCATTCTCACCTTCTCACACATGTTGTCTACAGTGCCAGACAGAAACAACACAGGCACCTCCGTAGGCAACCCCCAGAGGTCCTCACTCCGCTGGCGATGGCCGTGGGTGTGTCCTGGAGGGTGTAGGGGGAAGGACAGACAGACGAGGCCTGCAACTGCATCCTCTGGTCGAACACTGAGCTGCCTGGCCAGGGCAGAGGCAGCTCGAGCCCCTAGAGAACGGCCTGAAATGGAGGGGACACAGTGAGGAGCCTCCACCATGTCAACATGATGTGTACTCAGCTGTATCTTTATACTGTAACCTTTGACCTGTCTTCAAAAATGACTTCTAAATAATAACTCAATACTAATGACATCAGTAACGACTAATACTCAGAAAAATATACCGGTACATACATCCCTGCCCTGGTGAAGAGGTACAGTAGACCAGGGGTCAGGGGTCAGAGATTCAGTAGACCAGGGGTCAGAGAATCAGTAGACCAGGGGTCAGGGGTCAGAGATTCAGTAGACCAGGGGTCAGAGGTACAGAAGACCAGGGGTCAGAGGTACAGTAGAACAGGGGTCAGAAATACAGTAGACCAGATGTCAGAGGTACAGTAGACCAGGGGTCAGAGGTACAGTAGAACAGGGGTCAGAAATACAGTAGACCAGATGTCAGAGGTACAGTAGACCAGGGGTCAGAGGTACAGTAGACCAGGGGTCAGAGGTACAGTAGAACAGGGTCAGAGGTACAGTAGACCAGATGTCAGAGGTACAGTAGACCAGGGGTCAGAGATACAGTAGACCAGGGGTTAGATATACAGTAGATGCGGGTCAGAAATAAAGTAGACCAGGGGTAGGAGATACAGTAGAACAGGGGTCAGAGAATCAGAAAACCAGGTGTATAGTAGACCAGGGGTAGAGATACAGTAGACCAGGGGTCAAAAAAACAGTAGACCAGGGGTCAGAGGTACAATAGACCAGGGGTCAGATGTACAGTAGACCAGGAGTCAAAGGTACAGCAGACCGGGGGTACAATAGACCAGGGGTCAGAGATACAGTAGACCAGGGGTCAGAAGTACAGTAGACCAGGAGTCAAAGGTACAGTAGACCAGGGGTCAGAAGTCCAGTAGACCAGGAGTCAAAGGTACAGTAGACCAGGGGTCAGAAGTACAGTAGACCAGGGTTCAGAGGTAGAGTAGACCAGTAGAGTAGACCAGGGGTCAGATACAGTAGACCAGGGGCCAGAGATACAGTAGACCAGGGGTTAGAGATACAGTAGACCAGGGGTCAGAGGTAGAGTAGACCAGGGGTGAGAGGTAGAGTAGACCAGGGGTCAGAGGAATAGTAGACCAGGGGTCAGAGATTCAGTAGACCAGGGGTCAGAAGTAAAGTAGACCAGTGGTCAGAGGTAGAGTAGACCAGGTGTCAGAGGAACAGTAGACCAGGGGTCCAGTAGACCAGGGTTCAGAAATACAGTAGACCAGGGGTCAGAGTTTCAGTAGACATGGGGTCAGAGATACAGTAGACCAGGGGTCAGAGACTCAGTAGACCAGGGGTCAGAGACACAGTAGACCAGGGGTCAGAAGTACAGTAGACCAGGGGTCAGAGATACAGTAGAACAGGGTCAGAGGTACAGTAGACCAGATGTCAGAGGTACAGTAAACCAGATGTCAGAGGTACAGTAGACCAGGGGTCAGAGGTACAGTAGAACAGGGGTCAGAGATACAGTAGACCAGGGGTCAGAGGTACAGTAGACCAGGGGTCAGAGATTCAGAAGACCAGGGGTCAGAGGTACAGTAGACCAGGGGTCAGAGATACAGCAGACCAGGGGTCAGAGATACAGTAGACCAGGGGTTAGATATACAGTAGACCAGGGGTCAGAGATAAAGTAGACCAGGGGTCAGAGATACAGTAGAACAGGGGTCAGAGAATCAGAAAACCAGGTGTATAGTAGACCAGGGGTAGAGATACAGTAGACCAGCGGTCAAAAATACAGTAGACCAGGGGTCAGAGGTACAATAGACCAGGGGACAGAAGTACAGTAGACCAGGAGTCAAAGGTACAGCAGACCGGGGTACAATAGACCAGGGGTCAGAGATACAGTAGACCAGGGGTCAGAAGTACAGTAGACCAGGAGTCAAAGGTACAGTAGACCAGGGGTCAGAAGTACAGTAGACCAGGAGTCAAAGGTACAGTAGACCAGGGGTCAGAAGTACAGTAGACCAGGGTTCAGAGGTAGAGTAGACCAGTAGAGTAGACCAGGGGCCAGAGATACAGTAGACCAGGGGCCAGAGATACAGTAGACCAGGGGTCAGAGATACAGTAGACCAGGGGTCAGAGGTAGAGTAGACCAGGGGTCAGAGGTAGAGTAGACCAGGGGTCAGAGGAATAGTAGACCAGGGGTCAGAGATTCAGTAGACCAGGGGTCAGAAGTAAAGTAGACCAGGGGTCAGAGATTCAGTAGACCAGGGGTCAGCGGTACAGTAGACCAGGGGTCAGGGGTACAGTAGACCAGGGGTCAGAGGTACAGTAGACATGGGGTCAGAGATACAGCAGACCAGGGGTCAGAGATACAGTAGACCAGGGGTTAGATATACAGTAGACCAGGGGTCAGAGATAAAGTAGACCAGGGGTCAGAGATACAGTAGAACAGGGGTCAGAGAATCAGAAAACCAGGTGTATAGTAGACCAGGGGTAGAGATACAGTAGACCAGGGGTCAAAAATACAGTAGACCAGGGGTCAGAGGTACAATAGACCAGGGGTCAGAAGTACATTAGACCAGGAGTCAAAGGTACAGCAGACCGGGGGTACAATAGACCAGGGGTCAGAGATACAGTAGACCAGGGGTCAGAAGTACAGTAGATCAGGAGTCAAAGGTACAGTAGACCAGGGGTCAGAAGTACAGTAGACCAGGAGTCAAAGGTACAGTAGACCAGGGTTCAGAGGTAGAGTAGACCAGTAGAGTAGACCAGGGGTCAGAGATACAGTAGACCAGGGGCCAGAGATACAGTAGACCAGGGGTCAGAGATACAGTAGACCAGGGGTCAGAGGTAGAGTAGACCAGGGGTCAGAGGTAGAGTAGACCAGGGGTCAGAGGAATAGTAGACCAGGGGTCAGAGATTCAGTAGACCAGGGGTCAGAAGTAAAGTAGACCAGTGGTCAGAGGTAGAGTAGACCAGGGGTCAGAGGAATAGTAGACCAGGGGTCAGAGATTCAGTAGACCAGGGGTCAGAGATTCAGTAGACCAGGGGTCAGAAGTACAGTAGACCAGGCGTCAGAGGTACTGTAGACCAAAGGTCAGCGATTCAGTAGACCAGGGGTCAGAAGTACGGTAGACCAGGGGTCAGAAGTACGGTAGACCAGGGTTCAGAAATACAGTAGACCAGGGGTCAGAGTTTCAGTAGACCAGGGGTCAGAGATACAGTAGACCAGGGGTCAGAGACTCAGTAGACCAGGGGTCAGAGACAGTAGACCAGGGGTCAGAAGTACAGTAGACCAGGGGTCAGAGATACAGTAGACCAGGGGTCAGAGATTCAGAAGACCAGGGGCCAGAAGTAAAGTAGACCAGGGGTCATAGATTTAGTAGACCAGGGGTCAGAGATTCAGTAGACCAGGGTTCAGAGATTTAGTAGACCAGGGGTCAGAGATTCAGTGGACCAGGGGTCAGAGATTCAGTAGACCAGGGGTCAGAGATTCAGTAGACCAGGGGTCAGAGATTCAGAAGACCAGGCGTCAGAGATACAGTAGACCAGGGGTCAGCGGTACTGTAGACCAAGGGTCAGAGATTCAGTAGACCAGGGGTCAGAAGCACGGTAGACCAGGGGTCACATTGAAAAACTCTCTTCCAGAATGATGTGGTTATATTGGTTTGTTGTTATGTGACAGCCTTATCACATGGCTCATAACTGGGAAATACATCAGGCCAATTGAGGCTTCATTTAGGTTAAAAAAAAAAAATGGTTTGCTTACTTACCAACAAAGAATATTTGTCTGATTGTGAATTTCTTAAGATATTTCAAGTGTTCCTGCAAAATAACACAGAATATTTCCATAAATGGCACACAAACTCTCGTGTTATTCTTAACTATGAAGACAATGCAAATCTGCATTTCACAAATAATTCTTACCAAAACAGCATTGTAAGCCTTCACTCTGTAAACCAGATTTAAACCTTTACACGTGAAGCGAAGACATTGCAGACCATTCGACGCAAGCACACAATCAGAGAAACCAAATGTTTTAGGTTGACGTCCCCTCCAGTCCCGTGCGTCACGACGACAGCAGTCCGCACAGCACTTACGTTCGCAGGGACGCTCAACACAACTCTGACAGCAACGATTTGATTTTTACCAAAAATGATGTTCAAGCTGTCCTGTAAAAGTCATTATTGAGTTAGTGAGTCATTTATGCTTGGCCATGTATTCTATCACATACTTACATAAACTGTATAACTTGTATCAATCGTCAACATAAACATTATACCTCTTCAAACGTTTCCATGTCGTCAGTCATCTTGTCTTCTTCTTCAATGAGGTTTAACGGCGGTGGGCATCTAATAAATGGTGCATTACCGCCACCTACTGGACAGAAGTACAACTCCCTTATACTTTGCTTGAAGAAATAAAATCAATAACTAAATACTCTATTATCTAACACTACGCTCACAATAAATTAATAATGATAATACAAAACAACACCACCCTACTCCACTATTAAAATCTATTTAGTCCTACCTCAGGCCAACAACCTGAAAGGATGGGACACCACCCTACTCCACTATTCAAATCTATTTAGTCCTACCTAAGGCCAACAACCTGAAAGGATGGGACACCACCCTACTCCACTATTCAAATCTATTTAGTCCTACCTCAGGCCAACAACCTGAAAGGATGGGACACCACCACTCAACACAGCCTGTAAGTCTTCTGACGTCTAGTCTTGTACACCCAAATACTTCTCTCCACCTCAATTTTCTGTCACTTACATTCCGTTTCTGTGGTCCAGTTGATAACCATTGATTTGAAAGCTAAGAAGACAATCTTACTGAAGCATATTGATTTATCCCTCTGTACTGATACAGATCTACTACTCACTGGGATCCTCTCAGGCTCCTTCCCCCTTGACCCTTCCTCCTCTCCTTTCTTCACTGCCTCAACATACGACACCTTCTGCACTTCTCAGACTCTGGAAATCTCAAAATGTCTCTGTCGCACCGGACACTTCAAATCCCCAGCCCCACGGGCTCCCCTATTATTAACTCATACCGCTTCTTTCCCCAAAACTACACATTCCTTTGTCGCATGCTCTTCTGCACACTTCTCACACCCAGGAATCTCCCTCCTACACACTGCCCATAAGCTTGACACCTGTAACGTAATATATTCAGCACTAAAGTTCGTACAGGATAACTTATATTTCCTAACGTCACTTTGTCGGGCAAAAGGCTCAACATCAAAACTCAAAAGAACAGACAACGACTCTTGTTTCACCACTCCCGCCACCCTGTCTGTCTCACCAAATGGCGAGCATCACAAACACCGGGAATCTTCCCCTTCAGTTGATCAACGTTTACTGTTCTCCCAGTAATCACTCCTTTCAATGGCAGTCTTTTCTTGTGAGAAACAATTCACATTTCTTGCCCCCTATTTGTTTAACACCTTCTCCCTCTGACCAGCAGAAACACAAACAATTATCACAAAGACCACTTTGTGTTACCCTCACCGATTCCACAGCACCCAACTTTGTTCTGGTTACCCTCACCGATTCCACAGCACCCAACTCTGTTCTGGTTCCCCTCACCGATTCCACAGCACCCAACTCTGTTCTGGTTCCCCTCACCGATTCCACAGCACCCAACTTTGTTCTGGTTACCCTCACCGATTCCACAGCACCCAACTCTGTTCTGGTTCCCCTCACCGATTCCACAGCACCCAACTCTGTTCTGGTTACCCTCACCGATTCCACAGCACCCAACTCTGTTCTGGTTCCCCTCACCGATTCCACAGCACCCAACTCTGTTCTGGTTCCCCTCACCGATTCCACAGCACCCAACTCTGTTCTGGTTCCCCTCACCGATTCCACAGCACCCAACTCTGTTCTGGTTCCCCTCACCGATTCCACAGCACCCAACTCTGTTCTGGTTACCCTCACCGATTCCACAGCACCCAACTCTGTTCTGGTTCCCCTCACCAATTCCACAGCACCCAACTCTGTTCTGGTTCCCCTCACCGATTCCACAGCACCCAACTCTGTTCTGGTTCCCCTCACCGATTCCACAGCACCCAACTCTGTTCTGGTTCCCCTCACCGATTCCACTGCACCCAACTCTGTTCTGGTTCCCCTCACCGATTCAACAGCACCCAACTCTGTTCTGGTTCCCCTCACCGATTCCACAGCACCCAACTCTGTTCTGGTTACCCTCACCGATTCCACAGCACCCAACTCTGTTCTGGTTCCCCTCACCGATTCCACAGCACCCAACTCTGTTCTGGTTACCCTCACCGATTCCACAGCACCCAACTCTGTTTTCACCCACCCTTGAAACCATAAACACATCCACCACTTCCTTCTGATTGCACATGACCCGTGAAGAAATGGTGAGTCTGGGTAATGGCCGTTTGCTTTGTTTATCGTCTTATCTTCTAATGTCATCGACTTTCAACTTCACTGTTTTCCTTTCATAAGACATCGTCTAGTGTACAGGAGTCGATGCCACCGCAATAATCTAAAAAGTGTATGATTTGGGAGACATGATTTGACTATCATGTTTGTAAACTCAAAGTCCACAGGCTAGTGTATATTATGATTTAAATACACATTATGAATTTTTTCTTTTGCTCCCTGAGCAATAACCCTCTCAAATAAAGGTTATTATAGCCATCCGTACAGGAAATCTATAGGGCTATAACACGGAAGTCTAACGTGGAAAAGAGCATCATGTCGTTATCATAAAATCAACTCAAATATTTGTTTTTGTCATAACATGTTTATTTACTGATTAGTGACCATTTAAATAATAGCTTATATTGTGTATAATTCGAACCAGTGATCTATGGTGTGTGCATATCGAGACAGACAATAACACGACTGGTGTTAATAACGTACAAACAATGAAAAACATTTATTATAAAAAAAATTGTGTAAAACTATCAATCATGTATCGTTAGGGGTGAAAACCCCCCCACAATTCACACGTTGGTAATTATTTTACTACACAGAAAAAACAGATAAACCAGTGTCATCATTGAACAGTGGAACAATGACAATGCATCCTTGGCCTGTAAATAAAACTGGGGAAAAATACATGTAGAACTAAATACAGTGCCTTGCGAAAGTATTCGGCCCCCTTGAACTTTGCGACCTTTTGCCACATTTCAGGCTTCAAACATAAAGATATAAAACTGTATTTTTTGGTGAAGAATCAACAACAAGTGGGACACAATCATGAAGTGGAACGATATTTATTGGATATTTCAAACTTTTTTAACAAATCAAAAACTGAAAAATTGGGCAAAAAAGGGTGTTTAAAAAAGGGTGTTTAGCCCCCTCAAGCCAATGTCTCCACACCTTCAGAGCCTTGACTACAGCTAACAACTCCCGGTCCCCCACATCATAGTTTCGCTCCGCTGGGCTGAGCTTGCTCGAAAAGAAAGCACACGGGCGAAGCTTGGGTGGCATGCCCGAGCGTTGGGACAGCACGGCTCCGACCCCAGCCTCGGACGCATCCACCTCCACTATGAACGCTAAAGAGGGGTCCGGATGCGCCAACACGGGCGCATTGGTGAACAGCTCCTTCAAACGAGTGAAGGCTCTGCCCGCCTCTGCTGACCAGCGCAAGCGCACTGGTCCTCCCTTCAGCAGCGAGGTGATGGGAGCAGCCACCTGACCAAAACCCGGATAAACCTCCGGTAGTAATTGGCAAACCCTAAAAACCGCTGCACCTCTTTCACCGTGGTCGGAGTCGGCCAATTACGCACGGCTGTAACGCGGTCATCCTCCATCACCACCCCGGAGGTGGAAATACGATATCCCAGGAAGGAAACGGACTGTTTGAAAAACTCACATTTCTCCGCCTTGCAATACAGGTCATGCTCCAGCAGTCGCCCAAGTACCTTACGCACCAGAGACACATGCGCCGCGCGTGTGGCAGAATAGATCAAGATGTCATCGATGTACACTACCACTCCCTGCCCGAGCAGGTCTCGGAGAATTTCGTCTACGAAAGATTGGAAGACGGCTGGAGCATTCTTCAACCCGTATGGCATGACGCGGTACTCATAATGACCAGATATAGTACTAAATGCAGTTTTCCTCTCATCTCCTCCCCGGATACGCACCAGATTATACGCGCTCCTCAGGTCCAGTTTTGTGAAGAAACGCGCCCCGTGAAATGATTCCACCGCCGTAGCGATGAGAGGTAGTGGGTAACTAAACACCACTGTGATGGAATTTAGACCTCTATAATCAATGCACGGACGCAGACCTCCATCCTTCTTCTTCACAAAAAAGAAGCTTGAGGAGACGGGTGATGCGGAGGGCCGAATGTACCCCTGTCTCAGCGATTCAGCAACATATGTTTCCATCGCTACCGTCTCCTCCTGGGACAATGGATACACGTGACTCCTAGGAAGTGCAGCGTTCTCCAGAAGGTTTATCACGCAGTCCTCTCGACGATGAGGTGGTAATTGGGTCGCCTTCTTTTTACTGAAGGCGATAGCCAAATCGGCATATTCAGAGGGAATGCGCACGGTGGAAACTTGGTCTGGACTCTCCACCGTGGTCGCACCAACGGCAACTCCTCTACACCTACCTGAACACTCCTCTGACCACCCCTTAAGAGCCCCCTGTCGCCAGGAAATCACCGGGTTGTGTTGAGCTAACCAGGGAACCCCCAACACCACTGGAAACGCAGGTGAATCTATAAGGAACAGACTAATCTGCTCCTTATGATCCCCCTGCGTTACCATGTCCAGCGGCACCGTAGCCTCCCTAATTACTCCTGACCCTAATGGTCGGCTATCTAAGGAGTGCACGGGGAAAGGTTGGTCTAACGACACCAGGGGAATCCCTAGCCTTAACGCAAGCCCACGATCCATGAAATTCCCAGCTGCGCCTGAATCGACTAGTGCCTTATGCTGTAGAGAGGGAAAAAACCCAGGGAAAGAAGTCAACACATACACATGACCGACAGGAAGCTCTGGGTGAGTCTGGTGCTTACTCACCTGGGGTGATCAAGCAGTGCTCCGCCTGCCCTCCCGACTCCCAGACGAGTTCCTCCAGCACCGGTCTGACGTGTGCCCTCGTCGACCACAACTGGTGCAGGAGGACAATCCTCCTCCGGTCCCCCTCGAAGCCGCCCCTCCTAATTCCATAGGGATAGGGCAGGAGGGCTGGGAAGTGGAAACGACAGGGCCTGATCCGAACGTCCGCGGGCAGCCAGCAGATTGTCGAGACGGATAGCCAAGTCAATGAGCTCATCCAGTGTGCAGGTGGTGTCCCGACATGCCAGCTCCCTGCGGACGTCCTCCCTGAGACTGCATCTGAAATGATCGACCAAGGCCCTGTCGTTCCATCCTGCTCCTGCGGCCAAGGTCCTGAACTCCAGAGCAAAGTCCTGTTCGCTCCTCGTCTCCTGCCGCAGGTGGAACAGCCGTTCACCCGCCGCCCGACCCTCTGGTGGATGGTCAAAAACAGCTCGGAATCGGCGGGTGAACTCTGGGTAATTATCCCTCGCCGAGTCCGGACCATTCCACACTGCGTTGGCCCACTCGAGGGCTCGCCCAGTCAAGCAGGAGACGAGGGCGCTCACGCTCTCCTCTCCAGAGGGAGCAGGACGCACGGTAGCCAGGTATAGTTCCAGTTGAAGGAGGAAACCCTGGCACCCAGCCGCCGTTCCGTCATACTCCCGTGGGAGTGTCAACCGAAGAGCCCCGGAGCCAGATGTGGTCGCAGGAACAGGAGGTGCTGGAGAAGGGGGTGCTAGCGATGATGTGGGAAGGCCACTCCTCTCCCATCGATCCATCCTCTCCATCATTTGGTCCATGGCAGAACCAATCCAAAGAAGCACGCTGGTGTGGTGGAGGACTCTCTCCTCCATCGATGGGAGAGGAGACGCGGCTGCTCCTGCTGATTCCATAGGTGGTGCGGGATTCTGTCACGTATTATCAAGGTGGGTGGAATCAGGCGCAGAGAGCAGGTTACAGTGAGTCGATAGTTTTATTCTCCGGTGAACCAAACACGGTCAACCCAAATATAACGGGTGAAATAATCCAACACAGGATCAAAATTAAACCGGAGAAAATAACACACACGTATTAACCAAAATACATGAATCCAAACAATCCCGCACAAAACAAGGGCGGGACAACCTACTACATATAAGGACATCAATTAAACTAAAATACACACAGGTGAAACTAATAAGACAAAACCAACAGACAAACGAAAAAGGTGGCTAGTAGGACGGTGACGACGACCGCCGAGCACCGCCCGAACAGGCAGGAGAGCCAACTTCGGCGGAAGTCGTGACAATTGATCTCTATATCAGGGTATAATGATCTCTATATAAGGGTAATTTGATCTATATATCAGGGTATATTGATCTATATATCAGAGTATATTGATCTATATATCAGGGTATATTGATCTCTATATGAGGGTATATTGATCTATATATCAGGGTATATTGATCTATATATCAGGGTATCGGGGTAATGTTTATTGTTTACTCCATGTGTAACTCTGTGTTGTTGTCTGTTCACACTGCTATGCTTTATCTTGGCCAGGTCGCAGTTGTAAATGAGAACTTGTTCTCAACTAGCCTAGCTGGTTAAATAAGGTGAAAAAAATAAATATATATTTATTGATCTCTATATTAGGGTACGTATATTAATCTATATATATCAGGGTACGTATATTGATCTATATATATATATATATATATATATATCAGGGTATATTCATCTATATATATCAGGGTATATTGATCTATATATCAGGGTATATTGATCTATATATATATATATATATATATATATATATATATATATATATATATATATATATATATATATCAGGGTATATTGATCTCTATATATCAAGGTATATTGATCTATAATTCAGGGTATAGTGATCTATATATCAGGGTATATTGATCTATATATCAGGGTATATTGATCTATATATATATATATATATATATCAGGGTATATTGATCTCTATACATCAGGGTTTATTGATCTATAAATCAGGGTATAGTGATCTATAAATCAGGGTATATTGATCTATAAATCAGGGTATATTGATCTATAAATCAGGGTATAGTGATCTATAAATCAGGGTATAGTGATCTATAAATCAGGGTATATTGATCTATAAATCAGGGTATATTGATCTATAAATCAGGGTATATTGATCTATACATCAGGGTATATTGATCTATAAATCAGGGTATATTGATCTATAAATCAGGGTATATTGATCTATAAATCAGGGTATATTGATCTATACATCAGGGTATATTGATCTATACATCAGGGTATATTGATCTATACATCAGGGTATATTGATCTATACATCAGGGTATATTGATCTCTATATATCAGGGTATATTGATCTATACATCAGGGTATAGTGATCTATAAATCAGGGTATATTGATCTATACATCAGGGTATATTGATCTATACATCAGGGTATATTGATCTCTATATATCAGGGTATATTGATCTATAAATCAGGGTATATTGATCTATACATCAGGGTATAGTGATCTATATATCAAGGTATATTGATCTATAAATCAGGGTATATTGATCTATACATCAGGGTATATTGATCTATACATCAGGGTATATTGATCTATACATCAGGGTATATTGATCTATAAATCAGGGTATATTGATCTCTATATATCAGGGTATATTGATCTATAAATCAGGGTATATTGATCTATAAATCAGGGTATATTGATCTATAAATCAGGGTATATTGATCTATACATCAGGGTATATTGATCTATAAATCAGGGTATATTGATCTATACATCAGGGTATATTGATCTATACATCAGGGTATATTGATCTATACATCAGGGTATATTGATCTATAAATCAGGGTATATTGATCTATACATCAGGGTATATTGATCTATAAATCAGGGTATATTGATCTATAAATCAGGGTATAGTGATCTATAAATCAGGGTATATTGATCTATACATCAGGGTATATTGATCTATAAATCAGGGTATATTGATCTATACATCAGGGTATATTGATCTATAAATCAGGGTATATTGATCTATAAATCAGGGTATATTGATCTATAAATCAGGGTATATTGATCTATAAATCAGGGTATATTGATCTATACATCAGGGTATAGTGATCTATAAATCAGGGTATATTGATCTATACATCAGGGTATATTGATCTATACATCAGGGTATATTGATCTATACATCAGGGTATAGTGAGGGTGAATTTTGCAGATGCAGATATATATTTGAAGTGTACAGGGATGTTATGTATATTTATAGATGTGTTATGATATTTAGGTGCTGTACGTTCTAAACCCAGGGTCTCTTGCTATAATAATATATTCAATTTAGCAGACACTTTTATTCAAAGTGATTTACAGTGTTTAGGGAATGTTTTTCGAAAAAAAAAAAAATAGGAATTTCAGTAACAGAACTTTTCAGTCAAATAAATCAAAAAACTAAATGGCTGAAAAGACGTCGCAATAAACAGTTGCTGTATCTGTCCCTTTGGCCACTAGGTGTCATTCACTAGGTCCCCCGTGTGGTTCTGGGATTTTTGCTCACCGTTCTTGTGATAATTTTAACCCCACGGGGTGAGATCTTGCGTGGAGCCCCAGATCGAGGGAGATTATCAGTGGTCTTGTATGTCTTCCATTTCCTAATAATTGCTCCCAAAGTTGATTTCTTCAAACCAAGCTGCTTACCTATTGCAGATTCAGTCTTCCCAGCCTGGTGCAGGTCTACAATTTTGTTTCTGGTGCCCTTTGACAGCTCTTTGGTCTTGGCCATAGTGGAGTTTGGAGTGTGACTGTTTGAGGTTGTGGACAGGTGTCTTTTATACTGATAACAAGTTCAAACAGGTGCCATTAATACAGGTAACGAGTGGAGGACAGAGGAGCCTCTTAAAGAAGAAGTTACATGTCTGTGATTACATGCCACAATTTGCAAATCCTACAATTTGATTTTCTGTTTTTTCTTTCTCATTTTTGTCTGTCATAGTTGAAGTGTACCTATGATGAAAATTACAGGCCTCTCTCATCTTTTTAAGTGGGAGAACTTGCACAATTGGTGGCTGACTAAATACTTTTTTTGCCCCACCGTATACTAAGATCATGTGACAGATCATGTGACACGTAGATTGCACACAGACAGACTTTATTTAACTAATTATGTGACTTCTGATGG
Source organism: Oncorhynchus clarkii lewisi (assembly GCF_045791955.1). Classification (NCBI taxonomy): domain Eukaryota; kingdom Metazoa; phylum Chordata; class Actinopteri; order Salmoniformes; family Salmonidae; genus Oncorhynchus; species Oncorhynchus clarkii. The sequence continues at coordinate 84,692,309 of NC_092149.1, forward strand.
TAATTAGTTGCACCAGATCTTATTTAGGGGTTTCATGGCAAAGAGGGGTGAATACATATACACACACCACTTCTCCCTTTTTATATACATTTTTTATTCTTTGAAATTATTTTTCATTTCACTTCACCAATGTGGACTATTTTGTGTCCATTACATGAAATCCAAATGTAAATCTATTTATGTTACAGGTTGTAATGCAACAAAATAGGAAAAACGCCAAGGGGCATGAATACTTTTGCAAGGCAGGTGTGTGCCTTTCCAAATCATGTCCAATCAATTGAATTTACCACAGGTGGACTCCAATCAAGTTGTGGAAACATCTCAAGGATGACCAATGGAAACAGGATGCACCTGAACTCAATTTCGAGTCTCAAAGCAAACGGTCTGAATATTTATTTATAAATTAGTTACAATTTCTAAAAACCTCTTTTCGCTTTGTCATTATGAGGTTTTGTGTGTAGATTTATGAGGGGAAGAAAATGTATTCAGTCCATTTTAGAATAAGGCTGTAACAAAATGTGGAAAAGGGGTTTGAATACTTTCCGAATGAACTGTTTACTCACATATACACCAAACGGCATATTTCTATCTGTCCGCTGTTGTTGCTGTTGTCGCTGTCACATTTTTATCTTGTAAAGTTTCTGATAAAACATGCTGACGCACGTACAAAACCATGGTCTGAATTCGGAAGAAGTTCTTTACAGGCAGACAGGCAAGGTTGGCAATCGTATTGGTTGCTTCCACTACATCTGTGTTGAAGAATGAAAGTAGGGCGGGAAGCTAATTGGACCAGACAGGTAAGGGAAAGACCAGACACATTTATGCTCCGTTCATAACCACGTGGGATGGGGATCATTACCAGTTGGATGCATTCACATGTTTTTGAACTCATTGAGAAACGCCAATTGGCTAATGGCAGACAAGCTGTGTCAACCATAAACTAAACGTATCTTTCATGCCTCTAAACAAATGAGGCTTTCTCTGTGTCCGTATAGGAAACAGTCCTTTTTCTAAATATATATTCATATGGACAGTACAAGGTCACTGCAGTTTTGACAGAGATTTCATCCTCCCCAAGGCCAGGAGTTTTTCCCACAAGTTTTTTTTTTTAAACTATGTGACCTGATTAGAATAACTCTGGTCTCATTATATACCATATCAAACCTTTTTTTTCAACAGATGACTGATGTCATATCGTATAAGGTCAGACATTTTACCTGGTTACCAGATCTAACCACAGCACCCCTCGGACCTGCCAACTCTGTTTCCTTACCCTGCCATTCCCTACGATAGTTACGGCTCAGATGTACTTAGCATGTAGCCGTATTTCACGCAAAGTTAGACAGGGTAACAAAGCAGTACAGTGTTATCTGGTGTGTACATCAATCAATGTTTATTTCCCATGTTCCAAACATTTTCAGTTATTTCTTTTTTTTCTTCAGTCATCTCTAATAACCTACTATAATATCAAGAAGATCAACAGGTGGTAGAATCCATTTAAACAAGACACACTTATACTGCCATTGTTGAGAAAAGAACCAAACGGTTGTCTTGGAAACCAAACCGTTTGTTTGGACCAAAGGGGTTCCAGTGACATTGGACAGAACCATGATTCATTAAACAGGTAGGTAACAGAAAAACAATCATCTAAACGAGGGTTGTTGTTGTACAGTTGATAGAAAATCCCCCCCCCCCAAAAAAAAACATACTAAAACACCCTGTTTGTCAATCAGTAGAATATGTTTATTTTTTCTCAGCCATTGAAGTTAACTGCACTGTTACTAACTCAAACACGAACCTAATGGACAGTAAAGTAAATACTGAGACATAATCTATATGTCACGCCCTGGTCTTAGTATTTTGTGTTTTCTTTATTAATTTAGTTAGGCCAGGGTGTGACATGGGTTTTGTATGTGGTGTGTTTTGTCTTGGGGTTTTTGTTAGGTATTGGGTTTGTATTATAGTAGGGGTTTCTATGGCTGTCTGGAGTGGTTCTCAATCAGAGGCAGGTGTGTTTGTTGTCACCAGATAGGCTGTTTAGGTTTTCTGACATTTATTGTTTTGTTAGTTTATTCATGTCTAGTTTTCTTCATTAAAAACCATGAATAACAACCACGCTGCATTTTGGTCCGATCCTTGCTACACCTCCTCGTCAGAGGAGGAGATAGAAGAAAACCGTTACACTATAGACTATATTTCTATGACAACCACACTCAGTTATGAACAATGTCCTTCTCATTAGCCTGTAAAGCCACCATGTACTGTAGTAGCAGTACTTTAGTATCCAACGCTGTGGGACTGACTGGCTCTCAGCACAGTAGGTTGTCTTTCCAACAAGAATGTCTCACTAGCCTGAGAAGAAGCAGAGTCAAACTAATAGAGATAGTGCACGTTTTAACCTGTGTGTGTGTGTGTGTGTGTGTGTGTGTGTGTGTGTGTGTGTGTGTGCGCGTGCGTGCGTGGGCTATATTGTTGTTGTGTAACATATTTGTGTGGGAAAATGGTGACTGTATGGTCATGGTAACAATCCTTCTGTGGTTCAGGGCAGGGTGGACATAGGTGGACATTGTTGGACATAGGTGGATATTGTTGGACATTGGGTGGACATTGTTGGACATAGGTGGACATAGGTGGACATTGTTGGACATTGGGTGGACATTGGGTGGACATTGTTGAACATAGGTGGACATTGTTGGACATAGGTGGACATTGTTGGACATAGTTGGACATTGTTGGACATTTGAGCATCGGTGAGGGATGGTTAGCGATTGTTGTGGTCATAACAATCATTTTGACTTGTGTATTATTTGAAAATACAAACATAACACTTAGAAACTGAAAAAAACAACAACAAAAAACAAACAATGGTGTTGTCATGTCATTTTTTGACCAGTGAGGATTTGTCTGTGTTACGTGTACATTTATTGACTTGTACAACAACAACAATAACAACAACAACAACAACAACAGTAACACAATATCATAGAACAACCTTTACGAGAGAAGAGGCTACCACCATCCACTACAGGGTAAGATGGGATACATTTGAGGTCATCAAGACAAAATACAAGTAGAACAAAAGAATATAAATATATTTGCTTCAAATTCATACCAGTCTGAATTCCTTATATGTGACATAGAAGGCCTGTATACTACAGGTGCCAGTGACGACTGACACAGCAAGACTGACGACGGTAGGCTACTACTAGACTGGATCCAGCAGACAAACGCACCGAACGAAGGTTACCTCTGTTCTGGATTGGTGGTAGTGTTTAAATGGACCAGACTGTAACTCAAAGTCTTCTAGCTAGGCTTACTCTTATTAAAAAAAGAGTACCAGTCCTGAGACACTCCCCAGCCATCCACAATAACATGTTCATGATACACTCCTCCGTCCGTGGGCTTCATTCAAGTTGAGTTGCTTTCAGGCAGAAGAAAGAGTACGTTTTTTTTTGGTCTTTACATGGGCGTGTGTGAGTCACTCAATGACTCAACAAACTCATACACGATATGACAGAGTCAGGCAGAAGATTTCCAGTGAAGAACCACACAAAACACCAACAAAACAATACAGGGAGAAAAAAAAAGAAGAATATCAGAATTCTGTCAAAAGAACCGGAAACTCAGTGGACAACGAAAGACGACCTATCAATGACCAGACCGAAAAGCTGGTCTCACCCAATCTCATCTACAGCAAACATCATTATTACCACATAGACTAACTATTTGCTAGTTTAAAGTAAAGGGCTTAGCCAGTATTGATTATATGGCACGTGAATAATATTTTTTCATTATAAATATAAACACACTTAATAACAGGCTACTTTCACCACGGCCCCTCAGCCAACACACACCACTATCACCACGGGCCCTCAGCCAACACACACCACTATCACCACGGGCCCTCAGCCAACACACACCACTATCACCACGGCCCCTCAGCCATCACACACCACTACCACCACGGCCCCTAAGCCAACACACACCACTATCACCACGGGCCCCTCAGCCAACACACACCACTATCACCACGGTCCCTCAGCCAACACAAACCACTATCACCACGGCCCCTCAGCCAACACACACCACTACCACCACGGGCCCTCAGCCAACACAAACCACTATCACCACGGGCCCTCAGCCAACACACACCACTATCACCACGGTCCCTCAGCCAATATAGACCACTATCACCACGGCCCCTCAGCCAACACACACCACTATCACCTCGGTCCCTCAGCCAACACAAACCACTATCACCACGGCCCCTCAGCCAACACACACCACTATCACCACGGTCCCTCAGCCAACACACACCACTATCACCACGGTCCCTCAGCCAATATAGACCACTATCACCACGGCCCCTCAGCCAACACACACCACTATCACCACGGTCCCTCAGCCAATATAGACCACTATCACCACGGCCCCTCAGCCAACACAAACCACTATCACCACGGGCCCCTCAGACAACACAAACCACTATCACCACGGTCCCTCAGCCAACACAAACCACTATCACCACGGCCCCTCAGCCAACACACACCACTATCACCACGGGCCCCTCAGCCAACACAAACCACTATCACCACTGCCCCTCAGCCAACACACACCACTATCACCACGACCCCTCAGCCAACACAGGCTACTATCACCACGGTCCCTCAGCCAACACACACCACTATCACCACGGCCCCTCAGCCAACAAAGACCACTATCACCACGACCCCTCAGCCAACACACACCACTATCACCACAGCCCCTCAGCCAACAAAGACCACTATCACCACGGTCCCTCAGCCAATATAGACCACTATCACCACGACCCCTCAGCCAACACAGGCTACTATCACCACAGCCCCTCAGCCAACACACACCACTGTCACCACGGGCCCCTCAGGCAACACAACTTATTACCATTCACACATTACACATCTATTCCCATCATGTGGCTGAAATGTATATATATTTTTTTAGCTAACAGGTCAAGTCAGTAGCAACACCCAAACAGAATGAAATGAATGTCGATGAAATGTAGTGGTTCAGAATGTGTGTAGTGATACGTCTCTCAATGTGTGTAGTGATACGTCGCTCAATGTGTGTAGTGATACGTCTCTCAATGTGTGTAGTGATACGTCTCTCAATGTGTGTAGTGATACGTCTCCTAATGTGTGTAGTGATACGTCTCTCAATGTGTGTAGTGATACGTCTCTCAATGTGTGTAGTGATACGTCTCTCAATGTGTGTAGTGATACGTCTCTCAATGTGTGCAGTGATACGTCTCTCAATGTGTGTAGTGATACGTCTCTCAATGTGTGTAGTGATACGTCTCTCAATGTGTGTAGTGATACGTCTCTCAATGTGTGTAGTGATACGTCTCTCAATGTGTGTAGTGATACGTCTCTCAATGTGTGTAGTGATACGTCTCTCAATGTGTGTAGTGATACGTTTTGAAAGACTCGTGTCTTGTTTCTCTCACTGTTTAGACCCCAGAGATCTGACGGCACACAAATATCATCACGAGTACAATATTGGGGAAATAAAGTGTTGATACAGCAACGATATGTGTTCAGAAAACCTAAAGAGATAAAGAATAATATATATATATATATATATATATATAAAGAAGGCAACACAAAAAACTTTTGGCTTTATAGCAATGCAGGTATACATTTTCATTTTTATATATACTGTATATATTTTTTTAATTTTTCAAAAAGTATTATTATTTTTGAAATCACACTTTCTTTTGTTTATATGATATTATTCAATACATTTTATATTTATTATTTCTTACAGTAGCATGCTGCCTTATGATATGGCAGTTGTATGTTATCAGTAGTCATCCATTTTGTTTAATTCAGTCTTGTTGGTTTCATAACGTTAAGAGTATCTACACAGCAAGATCTGGGTAACCCACCCACACACACTGATGAACTGTCATCATCCACTTCCTGGGTTCCCCTGTCTTACCAACTTACTTCCTGGTCTGTGTCCATCTCAGTGACCGCCCTCTGTCCAAGTCTTGTGACAATGATGTACAGACGTCCTACAGAGAGGCCCATAAATACAGTCATTTCTCTCTCTCGCTGTCTCTCTCTCTTTCTCTCTCTCTCTTTGTCTCTCTCTCATCTGTAGAGTGATGGTCCATGTCCCAGCAAAGCACCAGCAGTCGTGGCCTGCTGTCCTACTTTAAAGTTGATACCATTTCTTGTCCTTGTGTTTCAGCATTACCTGTAGAGAACAGATAGAACAGAGACAGAGAGGAAGTATAACTTCACAACCCCTTTTCATTTCCCCATGTTTCTCCATCACACAATGCCTAGCTGGCTGGCTGAGTCGTACCTGGTGGGCGTGTGTTGAGAACGTCTCTGCACTTTTCATCATGAGGGTGGTGCGTTCCTCCAGCTCTCCCAGTCTCTCTCCTCTCTGCTCCAAGGCGATGCGTGCTCGGGCCAGGTCCCCCACCACCCCGCCGGCTGCAGCCCTCACGTTCTCCAATCCCATTGGAACAGGGATGTGCTGGGCCAGGCTCCGAGAGGCCTTTCCCGCTGCTGCCTCCCCAACTACAGAGGAGACGAGGGGGATAGAAGAGAAGAGGTATAGTGTGAGGAGAGAGAGAGAGAGAGAGAGAGAGAGAGAGAGAGAGAGAGAGAGAGAAACAGTCTCACAGACAGACGGATAGACAGACAAAGAGACAGACAGACAGACAGACAGACAGACAGACAGACAGACAGACAGACACATATTGAACCAAAATAAACACATAGTAACACAATCATACCAAAATACATCCGCACTGAGCTAAAGGATAGAGCCTCCGCTTTCAAGGCGCGGGACTCTAATCCAGACGGTTACAAGAAATCCTGCTATGCCCTCCGACGAACCATCAAACAGGCAAAGCGTCAATACAGGACTACACCGGCTCTGACGCTCGTCGGATGTGGCAGGACCTGCAAACTATTACAGACTACAAAGGGAAGCACAGCCGCGAGCTGCCCAGTTACACGAGCCTACCAGATGAGCTAAATAACTTCTAAGCAACACTGAAGCATGCATGAGAGCACCAGCTGTTCCGACGACTGTGTCATCACGCTCTCCGTAGCCAATGTGAGTAAGACCTTTAAACAGGTCAACATTCACAAGGCCGTGGGCCAGACGGATTACCAGGACGTGCTCTCCGAGCATGCGCTGACCAACTGGAAAGTGTCTTCACTGACATTTTCAACGTGTCCCTGACTGAGTCTGTAATACCAACATGTCTCTCACTGATTGTCTCCCACAAACTGTCTCCCACAAATGATCTCTCACAAACTGTCTCTCACAAAATGGTCTATCACACTATGTCTCACTGGTATACACAAACAACATACACTAAAACACACAACATCTAGAATGTGACCTACACAGCTCTTCTCTGTCGAAGGTCTGGGCGTTGCTCCCGAAGAATCCCTTGAGGAATCCTTGGTTCTGGGCCTCTGGTGTTTCTATAGGAGTGAACAGCTCCCCCAGCATGTCCTGAAACAACACACCACATATATTAACACACAGACAGACAGACAGACAGACGGACGGACGGACGGACGGACAGACAATTTGAAAAGGAAGCTCGCTGAGAAGAATAACAGTGGTGGTGTTTTACTCTGCCAGCAGATGGCAGTGTGGTTATGCAGCACGTTCAGTTACCGCTGGTAGAGAGGCTGCATGTCTAGCTGGAGCACACACACACTCACACACAAACTCCACCATGGATTCAGCACAGTGGAGCTGAAACCACACATGACAAGTGTGACGTTTCATTTCAAGGGCCATTGTCACGACTGGGTTTTACTAAAGGTATCAACTATGGCGTCCGTGTACATACATACATACAGACAGAGAGACAGACAGACAGACAGACAGACAGACAGACAGACAGACAGACAGACGGTTTGCTGACCTGCAGGTTGTCCGTCATCTCTTGGCTGTATGCGATGCGTTGTATCTCTGTAGGAGAGCTCAGGTACAGAGCCTGACCGCCGTTGGTGAAGACGAAGGTACGGGCGATACGCATGTCCGTCAGGGGAAAGTAGTTAGTATCCATCAGGAGTCTAAGACTGGGCAAACTGGGAGGAGACGACAACAGAAACAACAACACTCTCTCAAAGGTGGGTACTAGTCGTCGTTGTCGTAGAAGTTATTTTTTTTTAAACTTCAATGAGTTGTCATCAAGGGTACACAACCAAGACAGCTTCATAACAGAGACAAACAGACAGACTGTAAACCTGAGGGTCATGACGTGTCCATTGGCGCAGAAGCAGGCCAGGCAGACGCTGTTGCAGACGGAGACGACGTCGGCCCGCAGGAGGAAGGAAGACTCTGTGACGTTGTGTGTGAACAGGACGGCCTGGGTAGGCATGAGGATGACCTTGGCCTGTTTCTCAGAACACACCACGGCCAGGTGACCGTCCCCACATGCCTCCTGGGAAGACAGCGGGGATAAGTTGACCAGCTTGCGCCTGCGGGGCTGGTCGGGGTCCTCGGGGACGTTGGGTTCCCGCCAAACCTCGTAGGGACTCTGGATAAGAGTGCCCCCACAGTCCAGGAAGGAAAAGCTTAGCACTGAGCCCTTCAGCATCAGGACGGTACCTAGGGGGGGGGGGGGGGGGCGGGGGTGTTGTTTTGGTAACAATTGACCTTCATTACATAAACCATAATTCATTACACATCTTGGACCCTGAACAGGTTCTGCCCCCACACCATCAGACTTCTAAATAGTTAGTTCAATAGTTAACCAAATAGCTACCCAGACTATCTGCATTGACCCTTTCTACACTAACTCATCACACACTGCTGCTACTGTTTATTATCTATCCTGTTGCCTAGTCACTTTCATCCTAGTTATATGTACATTCCTACCTCAATTACCGCGGTATTGGTACCCAGTGTATAAAGCCAAGTTAATACCTGGTACTTTGTGTATATAGCCACGTTATTACCTGGTACCCTGTGTATATAGCCAAGTTATTACCTGGTACCTTGTGTATATAACCAAGTTATTACCTGGTACCCTGTTTATATAACCAAGTTATTACCTGGTACCCAGTGTATATAGCCAAGTTATTACCTGGTACCCTGTGTATATAGCCAAGTTATTACCTGGTACCCAGTGTATATAGCCAAGTTATTACCTGGTACCCAGTGTATTTAGCCAAGTTATTACCTGGAACTCAGTGTATTTAGCCAAGTTATTACCTGGTACCCAGTGTATTTAGCCAAGTTATTACCTGGTACCCTGTGTATTTAGCCAAGTTATTACCTGGTACCCAGTGTATATAGCCATGTTATTACCTGGTACCCAGTGTATTTAGCCACGTTATTACCTGGTACCCAGTGTATATAGCCATGTTATTACCTGGTACCCAGTGTATTTAGCCAAGTCATCGTTACTCATTGTGTATTTATTATACGTTTTCTATTGTTTCTCTATGTTCTGTCTCTCTGCATTGGGAAGGGAAGGGCCGGTAAGGAAGCGTTTCACTGCTAGTTTACACCTGTTGTTGTTTACAAAACATGTCACAAATAACATTTGAATTTGATTTCTATAATAATTTCACGAACGTGTTATAAGAGATCCAAACCACATTATTGAAGGTTAATTAAATAGATCTATAGCTGAAAGACAATATATATATATATATATATATATATATATACAAAAGTATATGGACACAACTTCAAACTGGTGGATTGGGCAAATTTCAGCCAAAGCCGGTGCTGACGAGGTGTATAAAATCCCACCGCCGAGTGCTAAAGCACGTAGCACCTAAAACTCATCTGTCCTCCGGTTGCACCGCTCACTACTTACTTCCAACCGGCCTCTGGAAGCTACATCAGCACAATAACTGTTTGTCGGGCGCTTCATGAAATGGGTTTTCACGGACGGACGAGCAGCCGTACACAAGCCTAAGATCACCATGCACAGTGACAAGCGTTGGCTGGAGTGGTGTAAAGCTCGCCGCCATTGGACTCTGGAGCAGTGGAAACTCCATATTGATACCCATGATTTTGTAATGAGATATTTGACGACCAGGTTTCCACATTCTGTTGGTCATGTAGTGGATCTATAAAGCATTCATGTGATGTTATGCAAAAGCTCCTATTTTAGGTATCCTAATAGATACACAGCAAACAAAAACATTGTAGTGTCATCCTTATGGCTGTTCTCAAATGTGTAATAGATGTCTATATACAACCGTGGCCAAACAAATTGGCCCCCTATTGGCACTTTCCTTAAATGATTCCCTATATGTTCTCAAATAAGTTTTAAAAATTGTTGTAAAACTTACCACTCGATTGTCAACATTGCAGAACCGACTTTATTTTCGTAAACTTCTGTTTTCAATTTTAATTTAGAAAATAAAGACAAACGGCATGAACAAAATGATTGACACCCCGGAGCTAGTGCTTGGTTGCACAGCGTTAATTTGGATGTCGTTCTTCATTTAGTCGTCAGTGAACTGATCTGAATTGCCAAAGAGCTTCAATTTTGTTTAATTGGTCCACAGAGGATTTTTCCCCAGGACTTAGGTTTGTTTAGTTGGGTTTTTTGAGAAGTTTAAATCAGGCGTTCTTGTGTCTCCTTCAGCAGTGGGGTCTCCCTATGTTTACCAAACGACCAAATTAAGTGTTTGCTGCCTCCTGAACATGTGCAAGACATCATGAAATCAGCAGATTATCAAGGTGTTCTGGAGTGCAATGATCAAACCCAGTGTCCAATAACTGGATCTCTGTTAAAGGTTGTGGGTCCTCCAGCTGGACAACAACCTCCAACACACATCAGAAGCATCCAGCCAATAGTCTAGATCTGAGTCACATCCGAAACCTCCAGCGAGATCTGAACCCCTCAAACAAAGTATTTGAGCAGTTTTCTGGCCGTAAAAGTGGTCCAAATTGCTAGCAGAAAGGTGCAGCAGGCTCAGTCGGCTACAACAGGTGTTTGTCAGTTATCTTGGCCAAAGTCTGTGCAATCAAGTACTAGCACCGGGGTGCCAATCATTTGGTCCATGCTATTCGTCTTTGTTTTCTCAAAATTAAAACATTAAATTGTCTCCGAATTTTTGAAAATCCAGTGGCAATGTGTGGAGAACAAAAGTATTTTTCATTATCCAATTTCAATTTATTTTACAATAAAATATTTAAGGAATGATTCAAGAAAAGTGCAAGCGTGTTTGGACACAACTATATGTCTTCTGGATCTACAACTTTATGTCTTCTGGATCTACAACTATATGTCTTCTGGATCTACAACTTTATGTCTTCTGGATCTACAACTATATGTCTTCTGGATCTACAACTATATGTCTTCTGGATCTACAACTATATGTCTTCTGGATCTACAAATATATGTCTTCTGGATCTACAACTATATGTCTTCTGGATCTACAACTTTATGTCTTCTGGATCTACAACTTTATGTCTTCTGGATCTACAACTATATGTCTTCTGGATCTACAACTATATGTCTTATGGATATACAACTTTATGTCTTCTGGATCTACAACTATATGTCTTATGGATCTACAACTATATGTCTTATGGATCTACAACTTTATGTCTTCTGGATCTACAACTTTATGTCTTCTGGATCTACAACTATATGTCTCCTGGATCTACAACTATATGTCTTCTGGATCTACAACTATATGTCTTCTGGATCTACAACTATATGTCTTCTGGATCTACAACTATATGTCTTCTGGATCTACAGCTATATGTCTTCTGGATCTACAACTATATGTCTTCTGGATCTACAACTATATGTCTTCTGGATCTGCAGTCAAATTAATTAGTTTACATAGTTCTTCTTAATATAAGCAACTTTTTACATTAACTTTTGCTTCTGATCTTTCTGTCTCATTGGACTCATTAGGAGGACAGAGAAGAATGAGACAGTAGGAGGACAGAGAAGAATGAGACAGTAGGAGGACAGAGAAGAATGAGGCAGTAGGAGGACAGAGAAGAATGAGACAGTAGGAGGACAGAGAAGAATGAGACAGTAGGAGGACAGAGAAGAATGAAACAGTAGGAGGACAGAGAAGAATGAGACAGTAGGAGGACCGAGAAGAATGAGACAGTAGGAGGACAGAGAAGAATGAGACAGTAGGAGGACAGAGAAGAATGAGAGAGTAGGAGGACAGAGAAGAATGAGACAGTAGGAGGACAGAGAAGAATGAGACAGTAGGAGGACAGAAAATAATGAGACAGTAGGAGGACAGAGAAGAATGAGACAGTAGGAGGACAGAGAAGAATGAGAGAGGAGGAAAAAGAAGAATGAGAGAGGAGGACAAAGAAGAATGAGACAGTGGGAGGACAGAGAAGAATGAGACAGTAGGAGGACAGAGAAGAATGAGACAGTGGGAGGACAGAGAAGAATGAGACAGTGGGAGGACAGAGAAGAATGAGACAGTAGGAGGACAGAGAAGAATGAGACAGTAGGAGGACAGAGAAGAATGAGACAGTAGGAGGACAGAGAATAATGAGACAGTAGGAGGACAGAGAAGAATGAGAGAGTAGGAGGACAGAGAAGAATGAGACAGTAGGAGGACAGAGAAGAATGAGAGAGTAGGAGGACAGAGAAGAATGAGACAGTAGGAGGACAGAGAAGAATGAGAGAGTAGGAGGACAGAGAAGAATGAGACAGTAGGAGGACAGAGAAGAATGAGAGAGGAGGAGGACAGAGAAGAATGAGAGAGAGGAGGACAAAGAAGAATGAGAGAGGAGGACAAAGAAGAATGAGACAGTAGGAGGACAGAGAAGAATGAGACAGTAGGAGGACAGAGAAGAATGAGACAGTAGGAGGACAGAGAAGAATGAGAGAGGAGGAAAAAGAAGAATGAGAGAGGAGGACAAAGAAGAATGAGACAGTGGGAGGACAGAGAAGAATGAGACAGTAGGAGGACAGAGAAGAATGAGACAGTGGGAGGACAGAGAAGAATGAGACAGTAGGAGGACAGAGAAGAATGAGACAGTAGGAGGACAGAGAAGAATGAGACAGTAGGAGGACAGAGAATAATGAGACAGTAGGAGGACAGAGAAGAATGAGAGAGTAGGAGGACAGAGAAGAATGAGACAGTAGGAGGACAGAGAAGAATGAGACAGTAGGAGGACAGAGAAGAATGAGACAGTAGGAGGACAGAGAAGAATGAGACAGTAGGAGGACAGAGAAGAATGAGAGAGGAGGAAAAAGAAGAATGAGAGAGGAGGACAAAGAAGAATGAGACAGTGGGAGGACAGAGAAGAATGAGACAGTAGGAGGACAGAGAAGAATGAGACAGTGGGAGGACAGAGAAGAATGAGACAGTAGGAGGACAGAGAAGAATGAGACAGTAGGAGGACAGAGAAGAATGAGACAGTAGGAGGACAGAGAAGAATGAGACAGTAGGAGGACAGAGAAGAATGAGACAGTAGGAGGACAAAGAAGAATGAGACAGTAGGAGGACAGAGAAGAATGAGACAGTAGGAGGACAGAAAACAACATGCGCCGGCAAATTCCATTATCACACCTCCATTAGCATATGAATAACCCCACCCTGTGAGTCAGTCAGTCATTTCTCCATTACTATCATGTCTAATGTCATTGCTCAGACATCAAAATAAAGTAGGCTAAGGCAGGCCACATCAAGGCCGTTCACCCCCCAGAGCAGGCTCACCGCTGGGCGCCATGGTGACAGGCTCCTCCAGCCTCTCCTTCTCTGTGGGGATGGATATGGGCAGTAGGAGGACCACGCCCAGGCTGGTGCCCACCCACAGGCAGGCGGTGGGCAGGGAGTCACCTTTACGACCGTAGGACTCTCCGAACTGCAGCGTGGTCACCGCTTCCTTGGTGTCGCGGCCGATACTGGACACACTGGAGCTCCGCGAGAAGCTGAACGAATTCTCTCTGCTTTCTGCTTTACAGGAGACACACAGACACAATGAGACAGAGAGACAGAGAGAGGAAGAGGGGGAGGGGGAGAGAACGCGAGAGAGAGAGAGCTTAGACAGTAGAGAGACAGAGAGAGAGCTTAGACAGTAGAGAGACAGAGAGAGAGCGACAACGACAACGACCAGTCAAGTGATCTTGACAGTGTGAGCTAGAATGGAATCAAACCAAATATTCACACACACACACACACACACGCACACACACTCTCTCTCTCTCGCAAAAATGATGTCATAGCTGTAGTGCTTAGTTACAGTTGAATCCATGGAGACAGAAGACAAGTCATGTGATCATGTGATTATGGCCCAATGAGAGCAAACACACAGAACCAAACCATGATTTAGTCCCATGTTATGTTCCCTCACACACACACAGGTTCAAGAAAAACCTTCACGTGCATATACACACACACACACACACAAACAAACACACACACACACACACACACACACAAAACATGAGCACTCACATACACACACACACACACACACACACACAAAACATGAGCACTCACATACACACACACACACACACACACACATCACACACACACACACACACACACACATCACATCAAACACACACATTGTGTTGTCCCCTTACCTTGCTACCCATTCAGATTGTCCGTTACATATTTATAGCTCCAGCCTCCCCCAGTAAAGTATTTATGTGTTGCTCAACAATGACTCCTGTACTCCTCAATGACCTGACTAGGTGATGTCTGCTGCCTGAGCTTTGTGATACAGACGCTGCAGACTTCACAACGTAACAACAGCGAGCGACGTCTGCGTCGCCCAAACGGTTCATTGTAAATATTTTCATTCAAACAAGATTGGAAACGTCTCTAAGCATACTGAAGACGCTGTCTTCACAAACACTAGAAAAAAGAAAAAAAAAACCTGAAAAATTCAAATATCAGCCAAAATATAACCTTTATACCAGTCTTGTGATATTTCACAACGTATTGGATTATCAGGTAAACAAACAACAACCAGCCAGCCAGCCAACCAGCCACCAGACAGGCCAGACACCCAGCCACCAGACAGGCCAGACAACCAGCCACCAGACAGGCCAGACACCCAGCAATATGAGAGAAAACCAGAAAGGAAGACAAAAAAATATAACTCAGCAAGGAGAGCAGTGGTAGAATAAACCCAAAGCCAGGAAGAGATGCTGTAACTGGTTTTCTCAAAGGAAAACAACACGGTTGTCTAACCCACTTAAGATAGAAGAATATTATCTGTTGTTGTTGCCATTTTAAATGTTGCATATCCCCTGAGAAAGATAGACACCCCCCCCCCCCCCGAGATAGACACACCCCCGAGATAGACACCCCCCCTTAAGATAGACACCCCCCTAAGATCGACACACACCCCCAAGATAGACAACCCCTCCCCTTAGATATACACACACCCCAAGATAGACACACACCCCTGAGATCGAAACCCCCCCCCTGAGATCGACACACCCTCTGAGATCGACACACCCCCTGAGATAGACACACCCCCTGAGATAGACACACCCCCTGAGATAGACACACCCCCTGAGATAGACCACCCCCCCTGAGATAGACACATACCCCCCCTGAGATAGACACATACCCCCCCTGAGATAGACACCCCCCCGAGATAGACACACCCGTGAGATAGACACAAAACCCCTAAGATAGACACATCCCCTGAGATAGACACCCACCCTGAGACAGACACCCCCTAAGATAAACACACCCATGAGATAGACACCCCATCTGAGATACCCCCCCACCCCTAAGATCGACACACACCCCCAAGATAGACACCCCCCCTTAAGATAGACACCCCCCTAAGATCGACACACACCCCCAAGATAGACAACCCCCCCCCTAAGATATACACACACCCCAAGATAGACACACACCCCTGAGATCGAAACCCCCCCCCTGAGATCGACACACCCCCTGAGATCGACACACCCCCTGAGATAGACACACCCCCTGAGATAGACACACCCCCTGAGATAGACCACCCCCCCTGAGATAGACACATACCCCCCCTGAGATAGACACCCCCCCGAGATAGACACCCCCCCGAGATAGACACCCCCCCGAGATAGACACTCCCCCCTGAGATAGACCCCCCCCTAAGTTAGACACACCCCCTGAGATAGACACACCCCCTAAGATATACAACCCCCCCCTGAGATAGACACACCCCCTGAGATAGACCACCCCCCCTGAGATAGACACCCCCCCCCCGCAAGATAGACACACCCCCCTGATAGACCCCCCCCCCCCCCCCCTTGAGATTTACACCCCCCCTGAGACAGACACCTCCCCCATGAGATAGACACACCCCCTGAGATAGACACCCCCCCTAAGATATACAACACCCCTGAGATAGACCCCCCCCCTGAGATAGACACACCCCCCTGAGATAGACACACCCCCACGATAGACCCCCCCTCTTGAGATAGACACACCCCCCGGGATAGACACCCCCCCCCCTGAGATAGACCCCCCCCGCCTCGCAAGTTAGACACACCCCCCTGATTGACCCCCCCCTTGAGATAGACACCCCCCCCCCTAAGATAGACACACACCCCCTGAGATAGACACACCCCCTAAGATATACACCTCCCCGAGACAGACACCTCCCCCATGAGATAGACACACCCCCTGAGATAGACCATCCCCCCCTGAGATAGACACACCCCCTGAGATAGACACACCCCCTGAGATAGACACACCCCCTGAGATAGACACACCCCCCCTCTGATATAGACCACCCCCCCTGATATAGACCACCCCCCCCTGAGATAGACACACCCCCCTGAGATAGACAGACAAAGACACTTTGTTAATGGATATTCCTACATCCACAGAACACACAAGACAAGTGGAACATGTTTCTGCGACTAATGAATGTGTCGGTGAACTGTAATACAGCTGTTCCATGTTCAGGGCGATACTACGCTGCATTACGACGCTGCCTGGTAGCATTGACACTGGGATCACAATGGCTTTTGTTGTCTGAGCTGTGGCCAGAGAGGCATCTCATTTCTGCTCTGTGTGTCTGGGCTGTGGCCAGAGCAGCATCTCATTTCTGCTCTGTGTGTCTGGGCTGTGGCCAGAGCAGAATCTAATTTCTGCTGTGTGTGTCTGAGCTGTGGCCAGAGTGGCATCTCATTTCTGCTGTGTGTGTCTGGGCTGTGGCCAGAGTGGCATCTCATTTCTGCTCTGTGTTACCGGGTTGTGTTTGTGCATGACAGAGCCTGTGGGGTGTTAGCTAATGAAAGTCCCTCACAGTGGCACTCTGACAGGACACTGGTACCCCCAAGGAGTCCAAGCAGGGATTTATTAGGAAGAAGGAGGGGAGGGGGAGAGAGGAAGGGAAAGAGGGAGGGAGGGGAGGAGGAGAGAGGAAGAGATGGAGGGAGGGAGGGCAATTCTTCAGCGATTCAGACATATACAGACATTACAGTGGAGACGAGGACAGACAGACATTATAGCGAAAAGACGAGTAGTTTCATATAATAACTAGGCTAAGCACTAGGAAGTAGTTTCATAGAATAACTAGGCTAAGCACTAGGAAGTAGTTTCATAGAATAACTAGGCTAAGCACTAGGAAGTTTCATATAATAACCGTACGGCAGAACACAGCAGACCCGCAGGGCAGAACACAGCAGAACCGCAGGGCAGAACTGCAGGGTAGAACCGCAGTGTAGAACCACATGGCAGAACCACAGGGTAGATCACTGTAGAAGTGCAGGGCAGAACCGTCAGCCTGCCTCCCAGCTCCATGGGTACTGCCTTATAATGGAGCATTTGTTCAGGGCCCGAAATATGAACAGTTTTGGTGAAAAAAAATCGTAGTATCCTGGTGTGTGTGTGTATCAGTAGAGCCTCCTCAGAGGACAAAGGGGAAGACCATCCTCCTCAGTCGAATTTCAGCAAAATAAAAATAGTGAAACATTTATTTTTATATTTTTTAACTATACTAAATATATTTACATCACCATAGAACTGATTAAAACACACTGTTTTGCAATAAAGTGTCTACAGTAGCCTCAGCAGCACTATGTAAGGCAGCACTGTGGTGTAGAAGCTCGAGGGACATTGACATCAATACAAAACCTAGTAGGCTCATGAACCTTCTTCCAAAATGAAGGAAAAGCGAGAGAGAGAGAGCTAGCTATATTTAGTTGATTTTTTTTTTCTCTTTCACTTTCACTTAGCTAGCGAATGCAGCTAGCTAGTTTAGCCTACTCAGACACCAGGCTCAAACAGAGAGGGATGCTATGTTAGCTATGGCTATCAAACATTAGGAACTCTTCCAAGTCAAGGTAAGCTTTTGGTTTCATTTTTTTTGCCCCCGGGGCCCGGCGGTGTAACTGCTAAATGGCTTGCTGAATGTACACTGTACTGCATGATTGTAGTGGGTTTACTAACGTGTTACTTCTTGTAGCTGTGTTGACTATGACGTGACAACTATGTAGGCTGTGTGTAGCGGTTAGCGGTCATGATATGAAGGTTTGGCTTGGTAAGTTTTTTTTTTAGTCTGGTGACAGATAGCTAACGTGTTGTGCACTGAATTCCACAAGCAAAGGGAAATGGTGAGAAGAGGAGAGTGCGTAGATAGTTGTGATAAGGAATTCTATAGACAACGAGTAATCATGCTGTTTTTATGTGGCTGCTATGAAAGTGAGCTATGTTTTTGATCGGGGGTATATTCATTTTTTTTTAACATATTGATTGATTTATGTAATTTAACTAGGCAAGTCAGTTAAGAACACATTCTTATTTACAATGACGGCCTAGGAACAGTGGGTTAACCATTCTGCCAATTCTGTTGAAAAACGTTTCTTAAAAGGAACCAAACGAGGATAAACATACCTGATTTTGTCCAATAGAAACTCTCGTTTGCAACTGTTGGACTAATGATAGCACCCTACATCAGCTAGATGCAGGCAAGAGTGTGCAAGATGGTATTGAATGGGTGTCACCTTCACTAGTAAACATTCTCTCTACTTCTGCGTTGTAAACTTTAATTCATAGGTTAGGTTGTAGTATGGTGAGTATGATCTACTAGCCTAAACCTATTGATGTTACATTGAACTGGGTGACTGGAATATGAATGACAGTCATCCAATAGGCTGTAATAGAAAGAAGGCCATGCTCCTAAAAAAAAAGTATTCCTCCCTATTACGCACGCCTCTATGAAGAGGGAACGCAACACCCTGCTACAACTAAACTCTGTGAAGTGAAAGAGGTATGGACTGTAGGTGCGAGTAAGGATGACAACAGGCAGAATGTGATACCGTTTACAAGGACTTTATTCCTTTACACGGTAATATGGGGAAAAAGGGGCTGGACGGAACCAAAGCAAAGAAAGTAAATCTCAAAGCCCCCCCCCCTCTCCTATCTTACCTGCCTACCCACTACTTACCTAATTTAGCACCACCTGGTGCCCTAACCAAAATACAGGGAGTGGTCCGCCCAGGTCTTACCTAGTGTGCCTAGACAATGAATATACTACGGGTATATGTATGCCCGCGGGCCTCTTGCCTAAGCACTCCCAAGGTGCCTTCCCCTTTCCCCCATGGGAACAAATGAAACAGAATATTAAACAATTTTACAAACAAACTAAGAAACAGACATCAAATAAGCTCTACCTGAGCAACAAACTCACAGAACATACCCACTCTCAGCAATGAACTCCCAGGAAAATCAACCTCTTGCAAAAACTCTCACAAACAATCGCTCTGCAATGACCTCAGCAAAATCTCTCTAGCAAAATCTCTCTCAGCAATCCCTACCTCCAAAATCTCTCTATCACAAACAATCGCTCAGCAATGACCTCCCAGCAAATCTCTAGCAAAATCTCTCTCAGCAATCCCTACCTCCAAATCTCTCTCTCCTGAACAGAACACTGGCTTTTATATAGCTTCAGAATGAATGTATAATTGGAGACAGCTGTGTCTTGACGAGGGGGCGGGGTCAGCTCTCCAATTAGCCCTGGAGTCGACCAATCAGCTGCTTGAGAGATTTCCGGAAGCCATTTCCTGAAATAAAACACATGCAAATACACAAACTACAACACATAAACTGGGGAACGTAACACTCCCTCATCTTAAACGGCACCAACCGCCACTGCCGTGTGTGTAAAGCCTTAGTGTTCCGTCCTTAGTGATCAGTCCTTAGTGATCAGTCCTTAGTGTTCCGTCCTTAGTGATCCGTCCTTAGTGATCAGTCCTTACTGATCAGTCCTTAGTGGTCAGTCCTTAGTGGTCAGTCCTTACTGATCAGTCCTCAGTGGTCAGTCCTTAGTGTTCAGTCCTTAGTGGTCAGTCCTTACTGATCAGTCCTCAGTGGTCAGTCCTTAGTGGTCAGTCCTTAGTGGTCAGTCCTTACTGATCAGTCCTTAGTGTTCCGTCCTTAGTGGTCAGTCCTTACTGATCAGTCCTTAGTGATCCGTCCTTAGTGGTCAGTCCTTAGTGATCAGTCCTTAGTGATCCGTCCTTACTGATCAGTCCTTAGTGGTCAGTCCTTAGTGGTCAGTCCTTAGTGTTCCGTCCTTACTGATCAGTCCTTAGTGGTCAGTCCTTAGTGGTCAGTCCTTAGTGTTCCGTCCTTAGTGGTCAGTCCTTAGTGTTCCGTCCTTAGTGATCAGTCCTTAGTGGTCAGTCCTTAGTGGTCAGTCCTTAGTGATCAGTCCTTAGTGATCAGTCCTTAGTGATCAGTCCTTAGTGATCCGTCCTTAGTGTTCCGTCCTTAGTGGTCAGTCCTTAGTGTTCCGTCCTTAGTGATCAGTCCTTAGTGGTCAGTCCTTAGTGATCCGTCCTTAGTGGTCAGTCCTTAGTGATCAGTCCCTAGTGTTCCGTCCTTAGTGGTCAGTCCTTACTGATCAGTCCTTAGTGGTCAGTCCTTAGTGGTCAGTCCTTAGTGTTCCGTCCTTAGTGATCAGTCCTTAGTGGTCAGTCCTTAGTGATCCGTCCTTAGTGGTCAGTCCTTAGTGATCAGTCCCTAGTGTTCCGTCCTTAGTGGTCAGTCCTTAGTGTTCCGTCCTTACTGATCAGTCCTTAGTGTTCCATACTTAGTGTTCCGTCCTTAGTGTTCCGTCCTTAGTGTTCCGTCCTTAGTGTTTCATACTTAGTGTTCCGTCCTTAGTGGTCAGTCCTTAGTGTTCCGTCCTTAGTGTTCAGTCCTTAGTCTTCCGTCCTTAGTGTTCCGTCCTTAGTGTTCCGTCCTTAGTGTTCAGTCCTTAGTGTTCCATACTTAGTGTTCCGTCCTTAGTGTTCCGTCCTTAGTGTTCCATACTTAGTGTTCCGTCCTTAGTGGTCAGTCCTTAGTGTTCCGTCCTTAGTGTTCCGTCCCTAGTGTTCCGTCCTTAGTGGTCAGTCCTTAGTGTTCCGTCCTTAGTGTTCCATACTTAGTGTTCCGTCCTTAGTGTTCCGTCCTTAGTGTTCCGTCCTTAGTGTTCCGTCCTTAGTGGTCAGTCCTTAGTGTTCCGTCCTTAGTGTTCAGTCCTTAGTGTTCCGTCCTTAGTGTTCCGTCCTTAGTGGTCCGTCCTTAGTGTTCCGTCCTTAGTGGTCAGTCCTTAGTGTTCAGTCCTTAGTGTTCCATCCTTAGTGTTCCGTCCTTAGTGGTCAGTCCTTAGTGGTCAGTCCTTAGTGGTCAGTCCTTAGTGGTCAGTCCTTAGTGTTCCGTCCTTAGTGTTCCATCCTTAGTGGTCAGTCCTTAGTGTTCCGTCCTTAGGGTTCCGTCCTTAGTGTTCCGTCCTTAGTGGTCAGTCCTTAGTGGTCAGTCCTTAGTGATCAGTACTTAGTGTTCCGTCCTTAGTGTTCCGTCCTTAGTGTTCCATACTTAGTGTTCCGTCCTTAGTGATCAACCCTTAGTGATCCGTCCTTAGTGATCCGTCCTTAGTGTTCCGTCCTTAGTGTTCGTCCATAGTGTTCAGTCCTTAGGTTTCCATACTTAGTGTTCCGTCCTTAGTGTTCCGTCCTTAGTGTTCCATACTTAGTGTTCCGTCCTTAGTGGTCAGTCCTTAGTGTTCCGTCCTTAGTGTTCCGTCCCTAGTGTTCCGTCCTTAGTGGTCAGTCCTTAGTGTTCCGTCCTTAGTGTTCCATACTTAGTGTTCCGTCCTTAGTGTTCCGTACTTAGTGTTCCGTCCTTAGTGGTCAGTCCTTAGTGGTCAGTCCTTAGTTGTCAGTCCTTAGTGGTCAGTCCTTAGTGTTCCGTCCTTAGTGTTCCGTCCTTAGTGGTCAGTCCTTAGTGTTCCGTCCTTAGTGTTCAGTCCTTAGTGTTCCGTCCTTAGTGTTCCGTCCTTAGTGTTCCGTCCTTAGTGTTCCGTCCTTAGTGTTCCGTCCTTATTGTTCCATACTTAGTGTTCCGTCCTTAGTGTTCCGTCCTTAGTGTTCCGTCCTTAGTGTTCCGTCCTTAGTGTTCCGTCCATAGTGTTCAGTCCTTAGTGTTCCGTCCTTAGTGTTCCGTCCTTAGTGTTCCGTCCTTAGTGATCCGTCCTTAGTGTTCCGTCCTTAGTGTTCAGTCCTTAGTGTTCCGTCCTTAGTGTTCCGTCCTTAGTGGTCAGTCCTTAGTGATCAGTCCCTAGTGTTCCGTCCTTAGTGGTCAGTCCTTAGTGTTCCGTCCTTAGTGTTCAGTCCTTAGTTTTCCGTCTCTAGTGTTCCGTCTCTAGTGTTCCGTCCTTAGTGTTCCGTCCTTAGTGTTCCGTCCTTAGTGTTGCGTCCTTAGTGTTCCATACTTAGTGTTCCGTCCCTAGTGTTCCGTCCTTAGTGTTCCGTCCTTAGTGTTCCGTCCTTAGTGTTCCATCCTTAGTGTTCCAAACTTAGTGTTCCGTCCTTAGTGTTCCGTCCTTAGTGTTCCGTCCTTTGTGTTCCGTCCTTAGTGGTCAGTCCTTAGTGATCAGTCCCTATTGTTCCGTCCTTAGTGGTCAGTCCTTAATGTTCCGTCCTTAGTGTTCCGTCTCTAGTGTTCCGTCTCTAGTGTTCCGTCCTTAGTGTTCTGTCCTTAGTGTTCCGTCCTTAGTGTTCCATACTTAGTGTTCCGTCCTTAGTGTTCCGTCCTTAGTGTTCCGTCCTTAGTGTTCCATACTTAGTGTTCCGTCCCTAGTGTTCCGTCCTTAGTGTTCCGTCCCTAGTGTTCCGTCCTTAGTGTTCCATCCTTAGTGTTCCGTCCTTAGTGTTCTGTCCTTAGTGTTCCGTCCTTAGTGTTCCGTCCTTAGTGTTCCATACTTAGTGTTCCATACTTAGTGTTCCGTCCTTAGTGTTCCGTCCTTAGTGTTCCGTCCTTAGTGGTCAGTCCTTAGTGTTCCATACTTAGTGGTCAGTCCTTAGTGTTCCGTCCTTAGTGTTCCGTCCTTAGTGTTCCATACTTAGTGTTCCGTCCTTAGTGTTCCGTCCTTAGTGTTCCGTCCTTAGTGGTCAGTCCTTAGTGATCAGTCCCTAGTGTTCCGTCCTTAGTGGTCAGTCCTTAGTGTTCCATCCTTACTGTTCCGTCTCTAGTGTTCCGTCTCTAGTGTTCCGTCCTTAGTGTTCTGTCCTTAGTGTTCCGTCCTTAGTGTTCCATACTTAGTGTTCCGTCCTTAGTGTTCCGTCCTTAGTGTTCCGTCCTTAGTGTTCCGTCCTTAGTGTTCCGTCCTTAGTGTTCAGTCCTTAGTGTTCCGTCCTTAGTGGTCAGTCCTTAGTGATCAGTCCCTAGTGTTCCGTCCTTAGTGGTCAGTCCTTAGTGTTCCGTCCTTAGTGTTCAGTCCTTAGTGTTCCGTCTCTAGTGTTCCGTCTCTAGTGTTCCGTCCTTAGTGTTCCGTCCTTAGTGTTCCGTCCTTAGTGTTGCGTCCTTAGTGTTCCATACTTAGTGTTCCGTCCCTAGTGTTCCGTCCTTAGTGTTCTGTCCTTAGTGTTCTGTCCTTAGTGTTCCGTCCTTAGTGTTCCGTCCTTAGTGTTCCGTCCTTAGTGTTCCGTCCTTAGTGTTCCGTCCTTAGTGTTCCGTCCTTAGTGGTCAGTCCTTAGTGTTCCATACTTAGTGGTCAGTCCTTAGTGTTCCGTCCTTAGTGTTCCGTCCTTAGTGTTCCATACTTAGTGTTCCGTCCTTAGTGTTCCGTCCTTAGTGTTCCGTCCTTAGTGTTCCGTCCTTAGTGGTCAGTCCTTAGTGATCAGTCCCTAGTGTTCCGTCCTTAGTGGTCAGTCCTTAGTGTTCCGTCCTTAGTGTTCCGTCCTTAGTGTTCCATACTTAGTGTTCCGTCCTTAGTGTTCCGTCCTTAGTGTTCCGTCCTTAGTGTTCCGTCCTTAGTGGTCAGTCCTTAGTGATCAGTCCCTAGTGTTCCGTCCTTAGTGGTCAGTCCTTAGTGTTCCATCCTTACTGTTCCGTCTCTAGTGTTCCGTCTCTAGTGTTCCGTCCTTAGTGTTCTGTCCTTAGTGTTCCGTCCTTAGTGTTCCATACTTAGTGTTCCGTCCTTAGTGTTCCGTCCTTAGTGTTCCGTCCTTAGTGTTCCGTCCTTAGTGTTCCGTCCTTAGTGTTCATTCCTTAGTGTTCCGTCCTTAGTGTTCCGTCCTTAGTGGTCAGTCCTTAGTGATCAGTCCCTAGTGTTCCGTCCTTAGTGGTCAGTCCTTAGTGTTCCGTCCTTAGTGTTCAGTCCTTAGTGTTCCGTCTCTAGTGTTCCGTCTCTAGTGTTCCGTCCTTAGTGTTCCGTCCTTAGTGTTCCGTCCTTAGTGTTGCGTCCTTAGTGTTCCATACTTAGTGTTCCGTCCCTAGTGTTCCGTCCTTAGTGTTCTGTCCTTAGTGTTCTGTCCTTAGTGTTCCGTCCTTAGTGTTCAGTCCTTAGTTTTCCGTCCTTAGTGTTCAGTCTTTAGTGTTCCGTCCTTAGTGGTCAGTCCTTAGTGTTCCGTCCTTAGTGTTCCTTCCTTAGTGTTCCGTCCTTAGTGGTCAGTCCTTAGTGGTCAGTCATTAGTGGTCAGTCCTTAGTGTTCCGTACTTAGTGTTCCGTCCTTAGTGTTCCGTCCTTAGTGTTCAGTCCTTAGTGTTCCGTCCTTAGTGTTCCGTCCTTAGTGTTCCGTCCTTAGTGTTCCGTCCTTAGTGTTCCGTCCTTAGTGTTCAGTCCTTAGTGTTCCGTCCTCAGTGTTCCGTCCTTAGTGTTCAGTCCTTAGTTTTCCGTCTCTAGTGTTCCGTCCCTAGTGTTCCGTCCTTAGTGTTCCGTCCTTAGTGTTCCATCCTTAGTGTTCCGTCCTTAGTGTTCTGTCCTTAGTGTTCCTTCCTTAGTGTTCCGTCCTTAGTGTTCCATACTTAGTGTTCCGTCCTTAGTGTTCCGTCCTTAGTGTTCCGTCCTTAGTGGTCAGTCCTTAGTGTTCCATACTTAGTGGTCAGTCCTTAGTGTTCCGTCCTTAATGTTCCGTCCTTAGTGTTCCGTCCTTAGTGTTCCGTCCTTAGTGTTCCGTCCTTAGTGTTCCGTCCTTAGTGGTCAGTCCTTAGTGATCAGTCCCTAGTGTTCCATCCTTAGTGGTCAGTCCTTAGTGTTCCGTCCTTAATGTTCCGTCCTTAGTGTTCCGTCCTTAGTGTTCCGTCCTTAGTGTTCCGTCCTTAGTGTTCCATCCTTACTGTTCCGTCTCTAGTGTTCCGTCTCTAGTGTTCCGTCCTTAGTGTTCTGTCCTTAGTGTTCCGTCCTTAGTGTTCCATACTTAGTGTTCCGTCCTTAGTGTTCCGTCCTTAGTGTTCCGTCCATAGTGTTCCGTCCTTAGTGTTCCGTCCTTAGTGTTCCGTCCTTAGTGTTCCGTCCTTAGTGTTCCGTCCTTAGTGGTCAGTCCTTAGTGATCAGTCCCTAGTGTTCCGTCCTTAGTGGTCAGTCCTTAGTGTTCCTTCCTTAGTTTTCCGTCTCTAGTGTACCGTCTCTAGTGTTCTGTCCTTAGTGTTCCGTCCTTAATGATTCATACTTAGTGTTCCGTCGTTAGTGTTCCGTCCTTAGTGTTCCGTCCTTAGTGTTCCGTCCTTAGTGGTCAGTCCTTAGTGTTCCGTCCTTAGTGTTCCGTCCTTAGTGGTCAGTCCTTAGTGTTCCCTCCTTAGTGTTCCGTCTCTAGTGTTCCGTCTCTAGTGTTCCGTCCTTATTGTTCCGTCCTTAGTGTTCCGTCCTTAGTGGTCTTTCCTTAGTGGTCAGTTCTTAGTGGTCAGTCCTTAGTGTTCCGTCCTTAGTGGTCAGTCCTTAGTGGTCAGTCCTTAGTGGTCAGTCCTTAGTGTTCCGTCCTTAGTGTTCCGTCCTTAGTGTTCCATACTTAATGTTCCGTCCTTAGTGTTCAGTCCTCAGTGTTCCGTCCTCAGTGTTCCGTCCTTAGTGTTCAGTCCTTAGTTTTCCGTCTCTAGTGTTCCGTCTCTAGTGTTCCGTCCTTAGTGTTCCGTCCTTAGTGTTCCGTCCTTAGTGTTGCGTCCTTAGTGTTCCATACTTAGTGTTCCGTCCCTAGTGTTCCGTCCTTAGTGTTCCGTCCTTAGTGTTCCGTCCTTAGTGTTCCATCCTTAGTGTTCCAAACTTAGTGTTCCGTCCTTAGTGTTCCGTCCTTAGTGTTCCGTCCTTTGTGTTCCGTCCTTAGTGGTCAGTCCTTAGTGATCAGTCCCTATTGTTCCGTCCTTAGTGGTCAGTCCTTAGTGTTCCGTCCTTAGTGTTCCGTCTCTAGTGTTCCGTCTCTAGTGTTCCGTCCTTAGTGTTCTGTCCTTAGTGTTCCGTCCTTAGTGTTCCATACTTAGTGTTCCGTCCTTAGTGTTCCGTCCTTAGTGTTCCGTCCTTAGTGTTCCATACTTAGTGTTCCGTCCCTAGTGTTCCGTCCTTAGTGTTCCGTCCTTAGTGTTCCGTCCTTAGTGTTCCATCCTTAGTGTTCCGTCCTTAGTGTTCTGTCCTTAGTGTTCCGTCCTTAGTGTTCCGTCCTTAGTGTTCCATACTTAGTGTTCCATACTTAGTGTTCCGTCCTTAGTGTTCCGTCCTTAGTGTTCCGTCCTTAGTGGTCAGTCCTTAGTGTTCCATACTTAGTGGTCAGTCCTTAGTGTTCCGTCCTTAGTGTTCCGTCCTTAGTGTTCCATACTTAGTGTTCCGTCCTTAGTGTTCCGTCCTTAGTGTTCCGTCCTTAGTGGTCAGTCCTTAGTGATCAGTCCCTAGTGTTCCGTCCTTAGTGGTCAGTCCTTAGTGTTCCATCCTTACTGTTCCGTCTCTAGTGTTCCGTCTCTAGTGTTCCGTCCTTAGTGTTCTGTCCTTAGTGTTCCGTCCTTAGTGTTCCATACTTAGTGTTCCGTCCTTAGTGTTCCGTCCTTAGTGTTCCGTCCTTAGTGTTCCGTCCTTAGTGTTCCGTCCTTAGTGTTCAGTCCTTAGTGTTCCGTCCTTAGTGGTCAGTCCTTAGTGATCAGTCCCTAGTGTTCCGTCCTTAGTGGTCAGTCCTTAGTGTTCCGTCCTTAGTGTTCAGTCCTTAGTGTTCCGTCTCTAGTGTTCCGTCTCTAGTGTTCCGTCCTTAGTGTTCCGTCCTTAGTGTTCCGTCCTTAGTGTTGCGTCCTTAGTGTTCCATACTTAGTGTTCCGTCCCTAGTGTTCCGTCCTTAGTGTTCTGTCCTTAGTGTTCTGTCCTTAGTGTTCCGTCCTTAGTGTTCCGTCCTTAGTGTTCCATACTTAGTGTTCCGTCCTTAGTGTTCCGTCCTTAGTGTTCCGTCCTTAGTGGTCAGTCCTTAGTGTTCCATACTTAGTGGTCAGTCCTTAGTGTTCCGTCCTTAGTGTTCCGTCCTTAGTGTTCCATACTTAGTGTTCCGTCCTTAGTGTTCCGTCCTTAGTGTTCCGTCCTTAGTGTTCCGTCCTTAGTGGTCAGTCCTTAGTGATCAGTCCCTAGTGTTCCGTCCTTAGTGGTCAGTCCTTAGTGTTCCGTCCTTAGTGTTCCGTCCTTAGTGTTCCATACTTAGTGTTCCGTCCTTAGTGTTCCGTCCTTAGTGTTCCGTCCTTAGTGTTCCGTCCTTAGTGGTCAGTCCTTAGTGATCAGTCCCTAGTGTTCCGTCCTTAGTGGTCAGTCCTTAGTGTTCCATCCTTACTGTTCCGTCTCTAGTGTTCCGTCTCTAGTGTTCCGTCCTTAGTGTTCTGTCCTTAGTGTTCCGTCCTTAGTGTTCCATACTTAGTGTTCCGTCCTTAGTGTTCCGTCCTTAGTGTTCCGTCCTTAGTGTTCCGTCCTTAGTGTTCCGTCCTTAGTGTTCCGTCCTTAGTGTTCATTCCTTAGTGTTCCGTCCTTAGTGTTCCGTCCTTAGTGGTCAGTCCTTAGTGATCAGTCCCTAGTGTTCCGTCCTTAGTGGTCAGTCCTTAGTGTTCCGTCCTTAGTGTTCAGTCCTTAGTGTTCCGTCTCTAGTGTTCCGTCTCTAGTGTTCCGTCCTTAGTGTTCCGTCCTTAGTGTTCCGTCCTTAGTGTTGCGTCCTTAGTGTTCCATACTTAGTGTTCCGTCCCTAGTGTTCCGTCCTTAGTGTTCTGTCCTTAGTGTTCTGTCCTTAGTGTTCCGTCCTTAGTGTTCAGTCCTTAGTTTTCCGTCCTTAGTGTTCAGTCTTTAGTGTTCCGTCCTTAGTGGTCAGTCCTTAGTGTTCCGTCCTTAGTGTTCCTTCCTTAGTGTTCCGTCCTTAGTGGTCAGTCCTTAGTGGTCAGTCATTAGTGGTCAGTCCTTAGTGTTCCGTACTTAGTGTTCCGTCCTTAGTGTTCCGTCCTTAGTGTTCAGTCCTTAGTGTTCCGTCCTTAGTGTTCCGTCCTTAGTGTTCCGTCCTTAGTGTTCCGTCCTTAGTGTTCCGTCCTTAGTGTTCAGTCCTTAGTGTTCCGTCCTCAGTGTTCCGTCCTTAGTGTTCAGTCCTTAGTTTTCCGTCTCTAGTGTTCCGTCCCTAGTGTTCCGTCCTTAGTGTTCCGTCCTTAGTGTTCCATCCTTAGTGTTCCGTCCTTAGTGTTCTGTCCTTAGTGTTCCTTCCTTAGTGTTCCGTCCTTAGTGTTCCATACTTAGTGTTCCGTCCTTAGTGTTCCGTCCTTAGTGTTCCGTCCTTAGTGGTCAGTCCTTAGTGTTCCATACTTAGTGGTCAGTCCTTAGTGTTCCGTCCTTAATGTTCCGTCCTTAGTGTTCCGTCCTTAGTGTTCCGTCCTTAGTGTTCCGTCCTTAGTGTTCCGTCCTTAGTGGTCAGTCCTTAGTGATCAGTCCCTAGTGTTCCATCCTTAGTGGTCAGTCCTTAGTGTTCCGTCCTTAATGTTCCGTCCTTAGTGTTCCGTCCTTAGTGTTCCGTCCTTAGTGTTCCGTCCTTAGTGTTCCATCCTTACTGTTCCGTCTCTAGTGTTCCGTCTCTAGTGTTCCGTCCTTAGTGTTCTGTCCTTAGTGTTCCGTCCTTAGTGTTCCATACTTAGTGTTCCGTCCTTAGTGTTCCGTCCTTAGTGTTCCGTCCATAGTGTTCCGTCCTTAGTGTTCCGTCCTTAGTGTTCCGTCCTTAGTGTTCCGTCCTTAGTGTTCCGTCCTTAGTGGTCAGTCCTTAGTGATCAGTCCCTAGTGTTCCGTCCTTAGTGGTCAGTCCTTAGTGTTCCTTCCTTAGTTTTCCGTCTCTAGTGTACCGTCTCTAGTGTTCTGTCCTTAGTGTTCCGTCCTTAATGATTCATACTTAGTGTTCCGTCGTTAGTGTTCCGTCCTTAGTGTTCCGTCCTTAGTGTTCCGTCCTTAGTGGTCAGTCCTTAGTGTTCCGTCCTTAGTGTTCCGTCCTTAGTGGTCAGTCCTTAGTGTTCCCTCCTTAGTGTTCCGTCTCTAGTGTTCCGTCTCTAGTGTTCCGTCCTTATTGTTCCGTCCTTAGTGTTCCGTCCTTAGTGGTCTTTCCTTAGTGGTCAGTTCTTAGTGGTCAGTCCTTAGTGTTCCGTCCTTAGTGGTCAGTCCTTAGTGGTCAGTCCTTAGTGGTCAGTCCTTAGTGTTCCGTCCTTAGTGTTCCGTCCTTAGTGTTCCATACTTAATGTTCCGTCCTTAGTGTTCAGTCCTCAGTGTTCCGTCCTCAGTGTTCCGTCCTTAGTGATCCGTCCTTAGTGTTCCGTCCTTAGTGGTCAGTCCTTAGTGGTCAGTCCTTAGTGGTCAGTCCTTAGTGTTCCGTCCTTAGTGGTCAGTCCTTAGTGGTCAGTCCTTAGTGGTCAGTCCTTAGTGGTCAGTCCTTAGTGGTCAGTCCTTAGTTTTCCGTCCTTAGTGTTCCGTCCTTAGTGTTCCATACTTAGTGTTCCGTCCTTTGTGTTCAGTCCTTAGTGTTCCGTCCTTAGTGTTCCGTCCTTAGTGATCCGTCCTTAGTGTTCCGTCCTTAGTGTTCCGTCCTTAGTGTTCCGTCCTTAGTGGTCAGTCCTTAGTGATCCGTCCTTAGTGTTCCGTCCTTAGTGTTCAGTCCTTAGTGTTCCGTCCTTAGTGTTCCGTCCTTAGTAATCCGTCCTTAGTGTTCCGTCCTTAGTGTTCCGTCCTTAGTGTTCCGTCCTTAGTGGTCAGTCCTTAGTGATCCGTCCTTAGTGTTCCGTCCTTAGTGTTCCATACTTAGTGTTCCGTCCTTAGTGTTCCGTCCTTAGTGTTCCATACTTTGTGATCCGTCCTTAGTGATCCGTCCTTAGTGATCCGTCCTTAGTGATCCGTCCTAAGTGTTCCGTCCTTAGTGTTCCATACTTAGTGTTCAGTCCTTAGTGGTCAGTCCTTAGTGTTCCGTCCTTAGTGGCCAGTCCTTAGTGGTCAGTCCTTAGTGGTCAGTCCTTATTGGTCAGTCCTTAGTGGTCAGTCCTTAGTTTTCCGTCCTTAGTGTTCCGTCCTTAGTGTTCCGTCCTTAGTGTTCATTCCTTAGTGTTCCGTCCTTAGTGTTCCGTCCTTAGTGGTCAGTCCTTAGTGATCAGTCCCTAGTGTTCCGTCCTTAGTGGTCAGTCCTTAGTGTTCCGTCCTTAGTGTTCAGTCCTTAGTGTTCCGTCTCTAGTGTTCCGTCTCTAGTGTTCCGTCCTTAGTGTTCCGTCCTTAGTGTTCCGTCCTTAGTGTTGCGTCCTTAGTGTTCCATACTTAGTGTTCCGTCCCTAGTGTTCCGTCCTTAGTGTTCTGTCCTTAGTGTTCTGTCCTTAGTGTTCCGTCCTTAGTGTTCAGTCCTTAGTTTTCCGTCCTTAGTGTTCAGTCTTTAGT
Organism: Oncorhynchus clarkii lewisi; assembly: GCF_045791955.1. Classification (NCBI taxonomy): domain Eukaryota; kingdom Metazoa; phylum Chordata; class Actinopteri; order Salmoniformes; family Salmonidae; genus Oncorhynchus; species Oncorhynchus clarkii. The sequence continues at coordinate 84,723,401 of NC_092149.1, forward strand.
GTTCCGTCCTTAGTGGTCAGTCCTTAGTGTTCCGTCCTTAGTGTTCCTTCCTTAGTGTTCCGTCCTTAGTGGTCAGTCCTTAGTGGTCAGTCATTAGTGGTCAGTCCTTAGTGTTCCGTACTTAGTGTTCCGTCCTTAGTGTTCCGTCCTTAGTGTTCAGTCCTTAGTGTTCCGTCCTTAGTGTTCCGTCCTTAGTGTTCCGTCCTTAGTGTTCCGTCCTTAGTGTTCCGTCCTTAGTGTTCAGTCCTTAGTGTTCCGTCCTCAGTGTTCCGTCCTTAGTGTTCAGTCCTTAGTTTTCCGTCTCTAGTGTTCCGTCCCTAGTGTTCCGTCCTTAGTGTTCCGTCCTTAGTGTTCCATCCTTAGTGTTCCGTCCTTAGTGTTCTGTCCTTAGTGTTCCTTCCTTAGTGTTCCGTCCTTAGTGTTCCATACTTAGTGTTCCGTCCTTAGTGTTCCGTCCTTAGTGTTCCGTCCTTAGTGGTCAGTCCTTAGTGTTCCATACTTAGTGGTCAGTCCTTAGTGTTCCGTCCTTAATGTTCCGTCCTTAGTGTTCCGTCCTTAGTGTTCCGTCCTTAGTGTTCCGTCCTTAGTGTTCCGTCCTTAGTGGTCAGTCCTTAGTGATCAGTCCCTAGTGTTCCATCCTTAGTGGTCAGTCCTTAGTGTTCCGTCCTTAATGTTCCGTCCTTAGTGTTCCGTCCTTAGTGTTCCGTCCTTAGTGTTCCGTCCTTAGTGTTCCATCCTTACTGTTCCGTCTCTAGTGTTCCGTCTCTAGTGTTCCGTCCTTAGTGTTCTGTCCTTAGTGTTCCGTCCTTAGTGTTCCATACTTAGTGTTCCGTCCTTAGTGTTCCGTCCTTAGTGTTCCGTCCATAGTGTTCCGTCCTTAGTGTTCCGTCCTTAGTGTTCCGTCCTTAGTGTTCCGTCCTTAGTGTTCCGTCCTTAGTGGTCAGTCCTTAGTGATCAGTCCCTAGTGTTCCGTCCTTAGTGGTCAGTCCTTAGTGTTCCTTCCTTAGTTTTCCGTCTCTAGTGTACCGTCTCTAGTGTTCTGTCCTTAGTGTTCCGTCCTTAATGATTCATACTTAGTGTTCCGTCGTTAGTGTTCCGTCCTTAGTGTTCCGTCCTTAGTGTTCCGTCCTTAGTGGTCAGTCCTTAGTGTTCCGTCCTTAGTGTTCCGTCCTTAGTGGTCAGTCCTTAGTGTTCCCTCCTTAGTGTTCCGTCTCTAGTGTTCCGTCTCTAGTGTTCCGTCCTTATTGTTCCGTCCTTAGTGTTCCGTCCTTAGTGGTCTTTCCTTAGTGGTCAGTTCTTAGTGGTCAGTCCTTAGTGTTCCGTCCTTAGTGGTCAGTCCTTAGTGGTCAGTCCTTAGTGGTCAGTCCTTAGTGTTCCGTCCTTAGTGTTCCGTCCTTAGTGTTCCATACTTAATGTTCCGTCCTTAGTGTTCAGTCCTCAGTGTTCCGTCCTCAGTGTTCCGTCCTTAGTGATCCGTCCTTAGTGTTCCGTCCTTAGTGGTCAGTCCTTAGTGGTCAGTCCTTAGTGGTCAGTCCTTAGTGTTCCGTCCTTAGTGGTCAGTCCTTAGTGGTCAGTCCTTAGTGGTCAGTCCTTAGTGGTCAGTCCTTAGTGGTCAGTCCTTAGTTTTCCGTCCTTAGTGTTCCGTCCTTAGTGTTCCATACTTAGTGTTCCGTCCTTTGTGTTCAGTCCTTAGTGTTCCGTCCTTAGTGTTCCGTCCTTAGTGATCCGTCCTTAGTGTTCCGTCCTTAGTGTTCCGTCCTTAGTGTTCCGTCCTTAGTGGTCAGTCCTTAGTGATCCGTCCTTAGTGTTCCGTCCTTAGTGTTCAGTCCTTAGTGTTCCGTCCTTAGTGTTCCGTCCTTAGTAATCCGTCCTTAGTGTTCCGTCCTTAGTGTTCCGTCCTTAGTGTTCCGTCCTTAGTGGTCAGTCCTTAGTGATCCGTCCTTAGTGTTCCGTCCTTAGTGTTCCATACTTAGTGTTCCGTCCTTAGTGTTCCGTCCTTAGTGTTCCATACTTTGTGATCCGTCCTTAGTGATCCGTCCTTAGTGATCCGTCCTTAGTGATCCGTCCTAAGTGTTCCGTCCTTAGTGTTCCATACTTAGTGTTCAGTCCTTAGTGGTCAGTCCTTAGTGTTCCGTCCTTAGTGGCCAGTCCTTAGTGGTCAGTCCTTAGTGGTCAGTCCTTATTGGTCAGTCCTTAGTGGTCAGTCCTTAGTTTTCCGTCCTTAGTGTTCCGTCCTTAGTGTTCCATACTTAGTGTTCCGTCCTTAGTGTTCAGTCCTTAGTGTTCCGTCCTTAGTGTTCCGTCCTTAGTGATCCGTCCTTAGTGTTCCGTCCTTAGTGTTCCGTCCTTAGTGTTCCGTCCTTAGTGGTCAGTCCTTAGTGATCCGTCCTTAGTGTTCCGTCCTTAGTGTTCAGTCCTTAGTGTTCCGTCCTTAGTGTTCCGTCCTTAGTGATCCGTCCTTAGTGTTCCGTCCTTAGTGTTTCGTCCTTAGTGTTCCGTCCTTAGTGGTCAGTCCTTAGTGATCCGTCCTTAGTGTTCCGTCCTTAGTGTTCCATACTTAGTGTTCCGTCCTTAGTGTTCCGTCCTTAGTGTTCCATACTTAGTGATCCGTCCTTAGTGATCCGTCCTTAGTGTTCCGTCCTTAGTGTTCCATACTTAGTGTTCAGTCCTTAGTGTTCAGTCCTTAGTGTTCCGTCCTTAGTGATCCGTCCTTAGTGTTCCGTCCTTAGTGTTCCGTCCTTAGTGTTCCGTCCTTAGTGTTCCGTCCTTAGTGGTCAGTCCTTAGTGATCCGTCCTTAGTGTTCCGTCCTTAGTGTTCCGTCCTTAGTGTTCCGTCCTTAGTGGTCCGTCCTTAGTGTTCCGTCCTTAGTGGTCAGTCCTTAGTGATCCGTCCTTAGTGATCCGTCCTTAGTGTTCCGTCCTTAGTGTTCCGTCCTTAGTGTTCCGTCCTTAGTGGTCAGTCCTTAGTGTTCCGTTCTTAGTGTTCCGTCCTTAGTGTTCCGTCCTTAGTGATCCGTCCTTAGTGTTCCGTCCTTAGTGTTCCGTCCTTAGTGGTCAGTCCTTAGTGATCAGTGCTTAGTGTTCCATCCTTAGTGTTCCGTCCCTAGTGTTCCATCCTTAGTGTTCCGTCCTTAGTGTTCCGTCCTTAGTGTTCCATCCTTAGTGTTCCGTCCTTAGTGTTCCATCCTTAGTGTTCCGTCCTTAGTGTTCCATCCTTAGTGTTCCGTCCTTAGTGATCCGTCCTTAGTGATCCGTCCTTAGTGTTCCGTCCTTAGTGTTCCGTCCTTAGTGTTCCGTCCTTAGTGGTCAGTCCTTAGTGTTCCGTCCTTAGTGTTCCGTCCTTAGTGTTCCGTCCTTAGTGATCCGTCCTTAGTGTTCCGTCCTTAGTGTTCCGTCCTTAGTGGTCAGTCCTTAGTGATCAGTGCTTAGTGTTCCATCCTTAGTGTTCCGTCCCTAGTGTTCCATCCTTAGTGTTCCGTCCTTAGTGTTCCGTCCTTAGTGTTCCGTCCTTAGTGTTCCATCCTTAGTGTTCCATCCTTAGTGTTCCGTCCTTAGTGTTCCATCCTTAGTGTTCCATCCTTAGTGATCCGTCCTTAGTGATCCGTCCTTAGTGTTCCATCCTTAGTGTTCCGTCCTTAGTGATCCGTCCTTAGTGTTCCGTCCTTAGTGTTCCGTCCTTAGTGTTCCGTCCTTAGTGGTCAGTCCTTAGTGATCCGTCCTTAGTGTTCCGTCCTTAGTGTTCCGTCCTTAGTGTTCCATCCTTAGTGTTCCATCCTTAGTGTTCCGTCCTTAGTGTTCCATCCTTAGTGTTCCGTCCTTAGTGATCAGTGCTTAGTGTTCCATCCTTAGTGTTCCGTCCCTAGTGTTCCGTCTCTCTCATTCCATTTCTATCCAAAATAAACTAACATGGTCTTGGAGAATTTTGTATTATTCTGTACGTAAATCCGAGACACTCAATTTAGTATGATATGTTATGTTTGGTGTGGTTAAACAAGACAGATGGTTACTGAAATGGTTTGTCAGGGTTAATGGGTAGTGGTATAACGTGTATGACTAGCAACACTACATTTGCAAGTTTGAATCTCATTATGGACAACTTAAGCATTTTAGCCACTTGTCAACTACTTACTGCTTTTTAGCTACATTGCACCACCTTAGCATGTTAGCTAACCCTTTCCCTAACCCTATACCTAACCTTAACCCATAACCCTAACCTCTAGCCTGGCTAAATTTAGCGAGCGAGCTAGCTAACATTAGCCACCTAGCCACCTCACCTCCTATCAAGAATAACCATTTCACTGTAAGTTCTACACCTGTTATATTCGGTGCATGTGACAAATACAATTTGATTTGAATTCCTAACATATTGTATGTTTGGCAAATTCCTAACATATAATGCAAATTGTATCTCGTAATATATCATACGAAATGAGTGATGGACATCAACAAATGATTAACACATACCATACTATATGGAGTGTCTCGGATTACCATGCACAATAATACATGACAGCTCTGAGAAGAGGTTGAATAAAACACCCACTGTCTCTCCATGGGAGCAGGTGCTACTTTTGACAAGTTACCATTTTTGGCTCTCCGGGTCAGCCATTGGCTAATCAAAGACATCTCAGCGTGAGCAACTGAACACCTTGCCTGCAGCGGTCTGTGGCTGGTCCATGGTCACAGTGCTTCTTGGGTCACAACTACCTCTGCCTGCCTTCCAACCCTTCATCCCTGCCACCTGCCTGATCGTCTGTGTGATCTGACACTCGAGCCGGTTGATAGAGCCCTCTGACTCTGACGCGCAGGTGGATAACTGTGATATGTCCTCTTCCTCTCTGTCCTGTGGAGAGATTAGCTCGTCTCTGCCGACTGGACGAACTGCTAGTTGCTGTCAGTCTGCTAATCCGACTGGGGGCAGAGCGGAGGACGGGCCAGGCTATGGAAGTGTTTGTGTGACCTGGATAAGAGGAGCTTTGGCCAGGTTTCTCTCTCTGTTTCACTGACAGGATCAGATCAACACAATGTGAATGATGGAGATGGTTGAACATCTTACTCCCAATTCAACTTTGCTCTTTTGTTTTTGTGTTCTTTGCATACTTTACTTTTTTGTACAGAAAGCTCACAGCATTATCACCCATGACTACCAAGTACCTTCGAACTACGAATCGACAGATGCGAAACTCGACTTTGACCTCGATAATGGCTCCTACTTAATCTCAGACTCAGTTGTGCCCTTGTTTACACTGGACTCTACTCCATTTATTCGAGCTACCCAAGCGGTGCAAGGGAAGACGTGGGAGGAAGGGCTGTGGAGACCTTGTTACATGCTGACCAGACCGGAAGGAGGACCGATGACTAGAAAGGAATTCGGCTAATCGTTTTATCTGTAGATTAATTGTCGGACTAGAGGAGTAAAAGTATCCACTTCACATCACATACATGGTTAAAGGCTTTAAAATAAAGAAAACACCTCTACCATGTCAGATATAGAGTTGAAATGTATTCCATTTTGAGTTTGCTTCCTAATAATACACTTTTGTATACATCACAGAAGAATAAGGGATTTTGGTGGGTTTTTGAAATAATGTTACTTAGTTATTAAATTATGACAAATATGAATAACATTCCACCCATGAGGCCGCTAGGTCATTTGACTTCACTCTGGAGATGCTAACACTCCATTTTTACTCTGCCCACAGAAATGCAGACAAGGACCTCCGTCGTCCTCCCTTTGGCAAATCAGACCATGACTCCATTCTCCTGCTTCCTGTCTAAAAATCAAATCAAATCAAATTGTATTGGTCACATACACGTGGTGTAGTGAAATGCTTGTGCTTCTAGTTCCGACCGTGCGGTAATATCTAACAAGTAATCTAACAATTTCACAACAACTACCTTATGCACACACAAGTGTAAAGGAATGAATAAGAATATGTACATATAAATATATGAATGAGTGATGGCCGAACGGCATAGGCAAGATGCAGTAGATGGTATAGAGTACAGTATATACATATGAGACGAGTAATGTAGGGTATGTAAACAAAGTGGCATAGTTTAAAGTGGCTAGTGATACATTTATTACATCTCATTTTAAATTATTAAAGAGGCTAGAGATTTGAGTCAGCATGTTGGCAGCAGCCACTCAATGTTAGTGATGGCTGTTTAACAGTCTGATGACCTTGAGATAGAAGCTGTTTTTCAGTCTCTCGGTCCCAGCTTTGATGCACCTGTACTGACCTCGCCTTCTGCATGATAGCGGGCAAAACACTCAGTGGCTCGGGTGGTTGTTGTCCTTGATGATATTTTTGGCCTTCCTGTGACATCGGGTGGTGTAGGTGTCCTGGAGGGCAGGTAGTTTGCCCCCGGTGATGCGTTGTGCAGACCTCACTACCCTCTGGCGAGCCTTACGGTTGTGGGCGGAGCAGTTGCCGTACCAGGCGGTGATACATCCTCGATTGTGCATCTGTAAAAGTTCAACCTCCTGAGGTTGAAGAGGCGCTGTTGTGCCTTCTTCACCATGCTGTCTGTGTGGGTGGACCATTTCAGCTTGTCTGTGAAATGTACACCGAGGAACTTAAAACTTTCCACCCTCTCCACTACTGTCCCGTCGATGTGAATAGGGTAGCTTACAATCAAAAACTCAAACAAGAAGTACCAGTGACGTGCTCAGTACGGTCAAGAGGACGCTAAGCTACAAGACCGCCTTGCGGATTGGAATACGTTCTAAGATTCGTCCAATAACATTGATGGTGTTTACGACATCAGTCACAGGCTTCATCAATAAGTGCATCGATGACGTCAGTGACCCAAACCTCCCAGACGAGCTGAATGCCTTCTATTCTCGCTTCGAGGGAAAACAACACTGATACAGGCCCCCCGCTGTCCTGGATGACCGTGTGATCTCGCTCTCCGTGGTCAATGTGAGAAAGCTGCTGAGCCAGACAAAATACCAGGGCACGTTCTCAGGGCATGCGCAGACCAGCTGGACTAGCTGGCAAGGGTCTTCATCAACATTTTCAACATCTCCTTGTCAACAGTCTGTAATCCCCACCAAAAGTTTCAAGCATATCACCATTGCCATTGTTCCTAAGGATTCAAAGGTAACCTGCCTAAACAACGATTGTCCTGTAGCATTCACATCTGTAACCATGAAATGCTTTTAAAAGGTTGGTCATGGCTCACATCAACACCATCGACACCCTGGGCCCAATTTGAATACCGCCCAAACAGATCCGCAAACAATACAACTTAACATGGTACACCAGCGAGGTCGTGAAGAAGGCGAGGTAGCGCCTTTTCCCTCTCAGGAGGTTGAAAAGATTTGCCATGGCTCCTCAGATCCTCAAAAAATGTCTTAAAGCTGCACCGTTGAAAGCCTCTTGACTGGGAATGTCACCGCTTGATATGGCAACTGCATTGCCCTTGACTAAAAGGCGCTACACAGGGGAGTGCGGATGGCCCAGTACATCACTGGAGCAGAGGTCCCTGCCATCCAGGACCTCTATATCAGGTGGCTTCAAAAGAAGGACTGGAAAATTCTCAAAGACCCTAGCCACCCAACTCATAGACTGGTCACTCTGCTACCACACGGAAAGTGTGGAGCGCCAAGTCTAGGTCCAAAAGGCTCCTTAACAGATTCTACCCCCAAGCCATAAGACTGCTGAACAGTTAATTAAATGGTTACCTGGTAGAGCCCTGCACTGGAATTAATTTTAAGCACGAGCCCTACCCTGCCCGTATCCTAGTTATTGATGAGACAGCAGGCCCTGCCCATCCCTAGTTATTGAGGAGACAGCAGGCCCTGCCCGTATCCTAGTTATTGATGAGACAGCAGGCCCTGCCCATCCCTAGTTATTGATGAGACAGCAGGCCCTGCCCGTATCCTAGTTATTGATGAGACAACAGGCCCTGCCCGTATCCTAGTTATTGATGAGACAGCAGGCCCTGCCCATATCCTAGTTATTGATGAGACAGCAGGCCCTGCCCATCCCTAGTTATTGATGAGACAGCAGGCCCTGCCCATCCCTAGTTATTGATGAGACAGCAGGCCCTGCCCATCCCTAGTTATTGAGGAGACAGCAGGCCCTGCCCGTATCCTAGTTATTGATGAGACAACAGGCCCTGCCCGTCCCTAGCCCGATGTATAATGTCGGGGTCCGTCGGGCTCAGGTTGGTTAACAGAGCTCTACTACGCGGACTACTACGTTGACAGTTTTTGCACTTTCTTTCACAGACTCTATGCACACTCTGAATCTATGCACACGCTGAATCTATGCACACGCTGACTTCTACGCACACGTTGAATCTACGCACACGCTGAATCTACGCACACGCTGAATCTATGCACACGCTAACTCTATGCACACGCTGAATCTATGCACGCGCTGAATCTATGCACACACGGACTCTATGCACATGCTGAATCTATGCACACGCTGAATCTACGCACACGCTGAATCTATGCACACGCTGACTCTATGCACGCGCTGAATCTATGCACGCGCTGACTTTATGCACACGCTGACTCTATGCACATGCTGACTCTATGCACACGCTGAATCTATGCACAAGTTGACTCTATGCACACACTGAATCTATGCACACGCTGACTCTATGCACGCGCTGAATCTATGCACGCGCTGACTTCTATGCACACGCTGACTTCTATGCACA
>NC_092149.1:84737079-84812079 GCF_045791955.1 Oncorhynchus clarkii lewisi
GGAAGGAGACGCGTTCTGTCTCCTAGAGATGAACGTACTTTGGTGCGAAAAGTGCAAATCAATCCCAGAACAACAGCAAAGGACCTTGTGAAGATGCTGGAGGAAACAGGTACAAAAGTATCTATATCCACAGTGAAACGAGTGCTCCTATATAAACATAACCTGAAAGGACGTTCAGCAAGGAAGAAGCCACTGCTCAAAAAACGCCATAAAAACACCAGACTACGGTTTGCAACTGCACATGGGGACAAAGATCGTACTTTTTGGAGAAATGTCCTCTGGTCTGATGAAACAAAAATAGAGCTGTTTGGCCATAATGACCATCGTTATGTTTGGAGGAAAAAGGGGGAGGCTTGCAAGCTGAAGAACACCATCCCAACCGTGAAGCATGGGGGTGGAAGCATCATGTTGTGGGGGTGCTTTGCTGCAGGAGGGACTGGTGCACTTCACAAAATAGATGGCATCATGAGGGAGGACAATTAGGTGGATATATTGAAGCAACATCTCAAGACATCAGTCAGGAAGATAAAGCTTGGTCTCAAATGGGTCTTCCAAATGGACATTGATCCCAAGAATACTTCCAAAATTGCGGAAAATGGCTTAAGGACAACAAAGTCAAGGTATTGGAGTGGACATCACAAAGCCCTGACCTCAATCCTATAGAACATTTTTGGGCAGAACTGAAAAAGCGCTGTGAGCAAGGAGGCCTACAAACCTGACTCTGTTACACCAGCTCTGTCAGAAGGAATGGGTCAAAATTCACCCAACTTATTGTGGGAAGCTTGTGGAAGGCTACCCAAAACGCTTGACCCAAGTTAAACAATTTAAAGGCAATACTACCAAATACTAAGTGAGTGTATGTAAACTTCTGACCCACTGGGAATGTGATAAAATAAATAAAAGCTGAAATAAATCATTCTCGCTACTATTATTCTGACATTTCATATTCTTAAAATAAAGTGGTGATCCGAACTGACCCTAAAACAGGGGATTTTTACTTGGATTAAATGTCAGGAATTGTGAAAAACTGAGTTTAAATGTATTTGGCTAAGGTGTATGTAAACTTCAGACTTCAACTGTATGTATTGCCTTGTAGCTGCACAACAAGCTTAACAACTACTTGAGCTGTGACTGAGCTGAGCGATGAGCTGTACCACTGTGACTGAGATTAGATGTGAGCTGTACCACTGCGACTGAGATTAGATGAGCTGAGCTGTACCAATTCGACTGAGCTGAGCTGTATGACTTCGACTGAGCTGAGCTGTACCACTGTGACTATTAAGTACAGGCAAAGTACATGTCCCTCTAATGCTTAGTGGAGGGCAGAGTTCAATGAAACCATGCAACATTATGTTACACGGCTTGTCACTGTCTTAATGGTCTATTATGGCCTCTGTGAGTGCACATTGGACATCCATTTAGTTAACCTGCACGGAGTCTCACCTCGCCTCGGCAGCAGACAGGCCAACCTGAATCAACCGGGCAGAAAACGACCTTTGTGGAACTCATATCCCGTTCAGGATTAACAAACCGGACAGAGTTGTTCGCTCCGCTCGATACTCTGGAAACGCGTTTTATGTCATTTTGTCCATTTAGAGAAAATTACTCCTGACTGAGAGGGGTTCTTATCACAGGGCCAGGAGCTGAATGGCAAATATGTTTCTATTAGGCAAGATACTGTAAGGTGTGCATCCCAAATGGCACCCTATTCCCTTCATAGTGCACTACTTTAGACCAGAGCCCTATGGAACCCTATTCCCTATATAGTGCACTACTTTAGACCAGAGCTCTATGGAACCCTATTCCCTATATAGTGCAATCTCTTTGACCAGAGCCCTATGGCACCCTATTCCCTATATAGTGCACTCTCTTTGACCAGAGCCCTATGGAACCCTATTCCCTATATAGTGCACTACTTTAGACCAGAGCCCTATGGAACCCTATTCCCTATATAGTGCACTACTTTAGACCAGAGCTCTATGGAACCCTATTCCCTATATAGTGCAATCTCTTTGACCAGAGCCCTATGGCACCCTATTCCCTATATAGTGCACTCTCTTTGACCAGAGTTCTATAATCCCTGATCAAAAGTAATGCACTAAATCAAATAAAAAATGTTTGGGGGTCACATACACATGGTTAGCAGATGTTAATGAGAGTGTAGTGAAATGCTTGTGCTTCTAGTTACGCCCGTATCTGAAATATCTAACAAGAAATCTAACAATTTCACTACAACTACCTTATACACACAAGTATAAAGGAACGAATAATAATATGTACATACAGATATATGAATGAGTGATGGTATAGAGCGGCATAGGCAAGATGCAGTAGATGGTATAGAGTACAGTATATACATATGAGATGGGTAATGTAGGGTATGTAAACACTATATAAAGGGGCATTGCTTAAAGTGACTAGTGATACATTTATTACATCTGATTTGTTATTATTAATGTTACTAGAGATTTGAGTCAGTATGTTGGCAGCAACAACTCAATGTTAGTGGTGGCTGTTTAACAGTCTGATGACCTTGAGAAATAAGCTGTTTTTCAGTCTCTCGGTCCCTGCTTTGATGCACCTGTACTGACCTCCCCTTCTGGATGTTAGCAGGGTGAACAGGCAGTGGCTCGGGTGATTGTTGTCCTTGATGATATTTTTGGCCTTCCTGGGACATTGGGTGGTGTAGGTGTCTTGGAGGGCAGGTAGTTTGCCCCCGGTGATGCGTTGTGCAGACCTCACCACCCTCTGGAGAGCCTTACGGTTGTGGGCGGAGCAGTTGTCATACCAGGCTGTGATACAGCCCGACAGGATGCTCTCGATTGTGCATCTGTAGAAGTTTGTGAGTGCTTTGGGTGACAAGCCAAATTTCTTCAGCCTCCTGAGGTTGAAGAGGCGATGTTGTGCCTTCTTCACTATGCTGTCTGTATGGGTGGACCATGATATGTCCGTGATGCGTACGCCGAGGAACTTAAAACTTTCCACCTTCTCCAATACTGTCCCGTCGATGTGGATAGGGGATTGCTCCCTCTGCTGTTTCCTGAATGCCATGATCATCTCCTTTGTTTTGTTGATGTTGAGTGTGAGGTTATTTTCCTGAAACCACACTCCGAGGGCCCTCACCTCATCCCTGTAGGCCGTCTTTTCGTTGTTGTTAATCAAGCCTACCACTATAGTGTCGTCTGCCAACTTGATAATTGAGTTGGATGCGTGCATGGCCACGCAGTCGTGGGTGAACAGGGAGTACAGGAGAGGGCTGAGAACGCACCCTTGTGAGGCCCCAGTGTTGAGGGTCAGCGGGGTGGAGATGTTATTTCCTACCCTCACCACCTGGGGGCGGCCCGTCAGGAAGTCCAGGACCCAGTTGCACACGGCGGGGTCGAGACCCAGGTTCTCCAGTTTAATGATGAGTTTGGAGGGTACTATGGTGTTAAATGCTGAGCTGTAATCGATGAACAGCAATCGTACATAGGTATTCCTCTTGTCCAGAAGAGGTAGAGCAGTGTCCAGCGTGATTGCGTCGTCTGTGGACCTATTGGGGCGGTAAGCAAATTGGAGTGGGGTCTAGGGTGTCAGGTAGGGTGGAGGTGATATGGTCCTTGACTAGTCTCTCAAAGCACTTCATGATGACGGAGGTGAGTGCTACGGGGCGATAGTCGTTTAGCTCAGTTACCTTAGCTTTCTTGGGAACAGGAACAATGGTGGTCCTCTTGAAGCATGTGGAACATCCCGAACCGGGATAGTGATAGGGTGCCAGTTGGGATACAGTCACAGAAAAGGTCATGTAGCTAATTATGGCTAAGCGGAACATACAGTAAGTCTCTGTAGCTGTTCTGACTGTGAACAAAGATTGACTGATAGGGGTATGATTGTACATGATGACTGCATGTTGATACCCATCCAGTCAGAGTTTCGCAGTGGAGAAGTAAATGTTTTGGCTGAACAAGAAACAGAGAAAAGTGGATGTCACCACTTGACAGTTTGTCAAATGATGTTGATGATGATAGAGGTGTTCCTCTATTTAATATTATTTCTGACTGGTTGCCTGGAGACACATTTGAGCACAACAATGACACATACCTACGCTCTGTAACAAGGGACACACATACGACAAGCCCCTAGAGGGAGTTAGACAGGTGAGGTGGAGGACAGTCAGATGAAACACCTAGAGGGAGTTGGACAGGTGAGGTGAAACACCTAGAGAGAGTTGGACAGGTGAGGTGGAAGACAGTCAGGTGAAACACCTAGAGGGAGTTAGACAGGTGAGGTGGAAGACAGTCAGGTGAAACACCTAGAGGGAGTTAGACAGGTGAGGTGGAAGACAGTCAGGTGAAACACCTAGAGGGAGTTAGACAGGTGAGGTGGAAGACAGTCAGGTGAAGCACCTAGAGGGAGTTAGACAGGTGAGGTGGAAGACAGTCAGGTGAAACACCTAGAGGGAGTTAGACAGGTGTGGTGGAAGACAGTCAGGTGAAACACCTAGAGGGAGCTAGACAGGTGAGGTGGAAGACAGTCGGGCGAAACACCTAGTGAGGTGAAACACCTAGAGGGAGTTAGACAGGTGAGGTGGAAGACAGTCAGGTGAAACACCTAGAGGGAGTTAGACAGGTGAGGTGGAAGACAGTCAGGTGAAACACCTAGAGGGAGCTAGACAGGTGAGGTGAAACACCTAGAGGGAGTTAGACAGGTGAGGTGGAAGACAGTCAGGTGAAACACCTAGAGGGAGTTAGACAGGTGAGGTGGAAGACAGTCAGGTGAAACACCTAGAGGGAGTTAGACAGGTGAGGTGAAACACCTAGAGGGAGTTAGACAGGTGAGGTGGAAGACAGTCAGGTGAAACACCTAGAGGGAGTTAGACAGATGAGGTGGAAGACAGTCAGGTGAAACACCTAGAGGGAGTTAGTCAGGTGAGGTGGAGGACAGTCAGGTGAAACACCTAGAGGGAGTTAGACAACAGTCAGGTGACACACCAACTGGCCAAAAACTCACACTACATAGACAGTACCCACAGAGAGTAGATACATGCAGTACAATGATACACTTTACATTTTTAACCAGGCAAGTGAGTTAACTTCTTGGTGACAGGATGCAGTATTTTCACGTCCGGATGAAATGCATGCCCAGATTCAACTGCCTGCTACTCATCCCCAGAGGATAAGAGAGGATGTCAATGACATCCTAATGGGGAACAGTGGGTTAAATGCCTTGTTCAGGGACAGAACAACAGTGTTTATCCTTGTCAACTCAGGGAATCGATCCAGCCACCTGTCGTTTACTGGCCCAATGCTCTAACCACTAGGCTACCTGCCGCCCCTACATGCAGTAGATACATACAGTCAGTGGCCGATGTAGGTATAGGCGACACGGGCAGCCGCCCAGACTGGCATCTTGTCGGGGGCGGCACAGGGTACCCGCACCAAAAATAATTGGATTGGTGACATTTGCGCGATCGGTTTTCTATCGCTCATTTGCATGCCACGTCAATGATATCATGTCACTGTGTGGGACTGTGGACCAATTACATTTGTCAGAGTGGGCGCCACGATTTGAGTTTGTGAGCTAAGCAGAATAATGCCTGGGAAGTTCTCCCACTCAGAAGTACGAGATGTGGAGGGGGGCGAGGGTAGGTTGACCTCAGGTCTCTCCACTGGAGGCCCTAGGTAGGGGGAGCGGGGAAATCTATAAAATAGCGCGCCTCTAACTTTGTACAGTATTAATGCAAAAAATCGTTAATAATAATATAAAACCAGTCAGCACAGCACCAAGGTGAATTGGTTTAGTCTTGACTTGACAGTGTTGGGGGATGGGTAATGTAGTCTTGACTCCTGGTTGACAGTGTTGGGGGATGGGTAATGTAGTCTTGACTCCTGGTTGACAGTGTTGGGGGATGGGTAATATAGTCTTGACTCCTGGTTGACAGTGTTGGGGGATGGGTAAGGTAGTCTTGACTCCTGGTTGACAGTGTTGGGGGATGGGTAATGTAGTCTTGACTCTAGGTTGACAGTGTTGGGGGATGGGTAATGTAGTCTTGACTCCTGGTTGACAGTGTTGGGGGATGGGTAAGGTAGTCTTGACTCCTGGTTGACAGTGTTGGGGGATGGGTAAGGTAGTCTTGACTCCTGGTTGACAGTGTTGGGGGATGAGTAATGTAGTCTTGACTCTTGGTTGACAGTGTTGGGGGATGGGTAATGTAGTCTTGACTCTAGGTGGACAGTGTTGGGGGATGGGTAATGTAGTCTTGACTCCTGGTTGACAGTGTTGGGGGATGGGTAAGGTAGTCTTGACTCCTGGTTGACAGTGTTGGGGGATGGGTAAGGTAGTCTTGACTCCTGGTTGACAGTGTTGGGGGATGGGTAAGGTAGTCTTGACTCCTGGTTGACAGTGTTGGGGGATGGGTAAGGTAGTCTTGACTCCTGGTTGACAGTGTTGGGGGATGGGTCATGTAGTCTTGACTCTTGGTTGACAGTGTTGGGGGATGGGTAATGTAGTCTTGACTCTTGGTTGACAGTGTTGGGGGATGGGTAATGTAGTCTTGACTCTTGGTTGACAGTGTTGGGGGATGGGTAATGTAGTCTTGACTCTTGGTTGACAGTGTTGGGGGATGGGTAATGTAGTCTTGACTCCTGGTTGACAGTGTTGGGGGATGGGTAATGTAGTCTTGACTCTTGGTTGACAGTGTTGGGGGATGGGTAAGGTAGTCTTGACTCCTGGTTGACAGTGTTGGGGGATGGGTAATGTAGTCTTGACTCTTGGTTGACAGTGTTGGGGGATGGGTAATGTAGTCTTGACTCTTGGTTGACAGTGTTGGGGGATGGGTAATGTAGTCTTGACTCTTGGTTGACAGTGTTGGGGGATGGGTAATGTAGTCTTGACTCTTGGTTGACAGTGTTGGGGGATGGGTAATGTATTGATGCTCAAATGCAACATCAACACAAATGTGTTTCTATTTGTCTTTGTTACTTCAATTTGATATTTAAGAGTCTTATTTTTGTATATGTTTTTATATTTATTTAGTTTTAAAAATTATGATTATTTATTTGTGTTGTTCCAAATGTGTAAAAAAGTACAGTTAGTGCAGAATGCTGACAAGATACACTAACTCAGGGACAATATGGCTGGTGTAGTAACACATGGTGTAAGTCCGGTTAGTCCTGTTAGACCTGCTGACGTGTTAGACCTGCTGTCCTGTTAGTCCTGTTGGTCCTGTTAGTCCTGTTGGTCCTAGTCCTGTTGGTCCTGTTGGTTCTGTTGGTCCTGTTGGTCCTAGTCCTGTTGGTCCTAGTCCTGTTGGTCCTAGTCCTGTTGGTCCTGTTGGTCCTAGTCCTGTTAGTCCTGTTGGTCCTGTTGGTCCTATTGGTCCTGTTGGTCCTAGTCCTGTTGGTCCTAGTCCTGTTGGTCCTAGTCCTGTTGGTCCTGTTGGTCCTAGTCCTGTTAGTCCTGTTGGTCCTGTTGGTCCTATTGGTCCTGTTGGTCCTGTTGGTCCTGTTGGTCCTGTTGGTCATGTTAGACCTGTTGGTCCTGTTGGTCCTAGTCGACCCCTTAGCTGTTTAAAGTCGATGTCCACAACAATCTAATTAGCATAATAAAAAATCCTGAGCGTTTGAGCTGGAGATATACGTTTTTCTGCGTTCGATGCGCCTCAATCCACTGCATCCCCGATGGGGCACATCTGCAGTGAAAGGTGAAACAGCTAGAGTGGTGTTTGTCAAACCTGGAGACAGGGCAGCAACTTTCACTGGGGACGAGGGGTGGGTCATGTCCCCACCACATTCTGAAATTGCATGTTTGTCCCCCCCAGTTTTATCACTCCACCAACTCTCACCCCACAAACCCCCACCCTAACAACCCACCAACCACCACCAACCCACACCGCACCAACCCCTAACAACCCCCACCCCACAAACCCCCACCCACCCCACCAACCCATCAACCCCCACCACACGAACCCCCACCAAGCACCAAGCACCACCCCACAAACCCCCACCAAGCACCACCCCACAAACCCCCACCAAGCATAACCCCACAAACCCCCACCAAGCATCACCCCACCAAGCACCACCAAGCACCACTCCACAAACCCCCACCAAGCATCACCTCACCAAGCATCACCCCACAAACCCCCACCAAGCATCACCCCACCAAGCACCACCAAGCACCACCCCACAAACCCCCACCAAGCACCACCCCATCTGACTGGTAGACATGCACTTAAGAGGGGAGGATGAGGAGGGTAGGAGGAGGGTTTAGGTCAAGGGTGAAGGAGACAAGCACCACCTCACCAACCGCCCTACCTGTTGATGACTGGTAGACATACACTTAAGATGGGAGGATGAGGAGGGCAGGAGGAGTGTTTAGGTCAAGGGGAAGGAGACAAGCACACACCTTCCGTGAGGGAGGAAACTGGCAAAGAGATCTCCATGCAAGCGGCAGACTGGGCCTTGCGGAAGGGTGGTCGGCCGGGCCCTCTCCAGGGTAGCCGCGGGCCCTCAGGAGCCCCTGGAAGGCGAGACTTCCCCAAGGAGCATGGCTGGGAGGTGGGGCTAGTGCAATGTCCATTGACATGATCTGCAACAAAGACAAAGCCTTAGCAAACAACTTCAAGAAAACAAAACCGAGAGATGAGAAAAGTCTACGATAAGGACAGGATGAGAGAAAGAGTTGGTGAGTTAGAGTTAAAGAAAAAGTTTGTGATTTATAGTTAAAGAGATAGAGTTAGTGAATTATAGTTAATTTAACCCCTTAGAGTCAATGTCCGCGGCCCCGCGAAAATGAAATCAGCATTTAAAAAAAATCCCCATCAAACACTTTAAGCTAGAGATATCTGTTTGTTCTGCATGGGCAGCGTCTCAATTAAACAGATGTCACCCTTTCGTATTTGAGGTGAAAGTTGGCATAGCTAGAGCGATGTTTGTCAGACCATGAGACATCCAGAAAAATCTGTCTTCTCACGAAAACGTCTCTGTAGTGTCTGAATGGTTTGGCCCACAAACTACTAGAACCCCTCTGTGGAAAGGCGAGTCTCTCAAGAACATGTCAGATGTTCAGTAGAATGTTCCTTGTGACAATATTTGAGACAATCTGTTTGGTCAGATAGAATATGTTTCTATTGGCTAATAGCAGTAAGGCCATATTCAATGTTTCATCAAATATGTTTTATGTATACTGTATATATTATACCTTAAGGGTTCTCAAAACTCAAACATCTAATAGCTAAATGATCCTTGACATTACTTGTTTTGTTGTTGTAACTTTTATCCCCATTTTTTTAGTGATTTGGTAGTTACAGTCTTGTCTCATCGCTGCAACTCCCCTACGGACTCTGGAGAGGCGAAGGTCCAGAGTCCTGCGTCCTATGAAACACGACTCTGCCAAGTTGCACTGCTTTTTGACACACTGCTCAATTAAACCCGGGATGCCAGCCTCACAAGGAGTCGCTAGAGCACAATGGGATAAGGAAATCGCGGCCGCCGATGGGGAATTTGTGCGCCACCTCGTTGCGTCTCGCAGTCACGGCCGAACCCGGGTCCGTAGTGACATCTGAAGCACTGCGAAGCAAGTGCCTTAGACCGCTGCACCACTCAGAAACCCCTTGATATGACCATCTTAAAACAATTCCATAAGTTAGCTTAGTAGAACCCTCCCTCCTGCTTAGACTCTAGAGGGAGAGAGAAAGTTGGATGCAGAAAAAATCTACATAGAAGGAGAAGATTTAATTAATCTGTGCCAAATAAAATTAAGAAATATCAAAAGGAATATTGATGAAAATAACTAGCTAAGATAAACAAGTGATGTTAGAGAACATTCAGTAGGATCCGGCATTGAACAGGATCAGAGTCTTTCATCCTCTCTATTTTTGTCCTTTGATGTGGCATTGGGAGCGTTTCACACTATCTGAACCAAACTTTATCTTACATTTGAGAATTAAAATTGGGGTATAAATGACCAGCAAGGTGTTCAGCAGAACAGCATCAGGAGTGGTGCAGAACTTCAAATATTAATGAAATCATACACCTTCGGGTGGATTCCAGAGTGAATCAATATTCTACTACAGTTGGTTGATACTGTAGAGGAATAATGTTGAGAAGAATACATGAATACTGTGGAGAGGAATATATGAATACTGTGGAGAGGAATACATGAATACTGTGGAGAGGCATACTGTGGGGAGGAATACATGAATACTGTGGAGAGGAATACTGTGGAGAGGAATACTTGAATACTGTGGAGAGAAATACATGAATACTGTGGAGAGGAATACTGTGGAGAGGTATACATGAATACTGTGGAGAGGAATACATGAATACTGTCGAGAGGAATACATTAATACTGTGGAGAGGAATACATGACTACTATGGAGAGGAATACATGAATACTGTGGAGAGGAATACTGTGGAGAGGAATACATGAATACTGTGGAGAGGAATACATGAATACTGTGGAGAAGAATACATGAATACTGTGGAGAGGAAAACTGTGGAGAGTAATACATGAATACTGTGGAGAAGAATACATGAATACTGTGGAGAAGAATACATGAATACTGTGGAGAGGAATATATGAATACTGTGGAGAGGAATACATGAATACTGTGGAGAAGAATACATGAATACTGTGGAGAGGAATAAATGAATACTGTGGAGAGGAATATATGAGTACTGTGGAGAGGAATACATGAATACTGTGAAGAGGAATACTGTGGAGAGGAATACATGAATACTGTGGAGATGAATACTGTGGAGAGGAATACATGAATACTGTGGGGAGAAATACATATATACTGTGGAGAGGAATACTGTGGAGAGGAATACATGAATACTGTGGAGAGGAATACATGAATACTGTGGAGAGGAATACATGAATACTGTGGAGAGGAATACTGTGGACAGGAATACATGAATACTGTGGAGAGAAATACCAGAATACTGTGGAGAGGAATACATTAATACTGTGGAGAGGATTACATGAATACTGTGGAGAGGATTACTGTGGAGAGGAATACTGTGAAGAGGAATACTGTGGAGAAGAATACATGAACACTGTTGAGAGGAATACATGAATACTGTGAAGAGGAATGCATGAATACTGTGGAGAGGAATACATGAATACTGTGGAGAAGAATACATTAATACTGTGTAGAGGAATACTGTGGAGAGGAATACATTAATACTGTGGAGAGGAATACTGTGGAGAGGAATACATGGATACTGTGGAGAGGAATACATGAATACTGTGAAGAGGAATGCATGAATACTGTGGAGAGGAATACATGAATACTGTGAAGAGGAATGCATGAATACTGTGGAGAGGAATACCTTAATACTGTGGAGAGGAATACATTAATACTGTGTAGAGGAATACTGTGGAGAGGAATACTGTGGAGAGGAATACTGTGGGGAGGAATACTGTGGGGAGGAATACTGTGGAGAGGAATATATTAATACTGTGGAGAGGATTACTGTGGAGAGGATTGCTGTGGAGAGGAATACTGTGGAGAGGAATACTGTGGAGAGGAATACTGTGGAGAGAAATACTGTGGGGAGGAATACTGTGGGGAGGATTTCTGTGGAGAGGAATACTGTGGAGAGGATTACATGAATACTGTGGAGAGGAATACAAGAATACTGTGGAGAGGAATACTGTGGAGAGGAATACATGAATACTGTGGAGAGGAATACATGAATACTGTGGAGAGGAATACATGAATACTGTGGAGAGGAATACTGTGGAAAGGAATACATGAATACTGTGGAGAGGAATACTGTGGAGAGGAATAAATTAATACTGTGGAGAGTAATACATGAATACTGTGGAGAAGAATACATGAATACTGTGGAGAGGAATACATGAATACTGTGGAGAGGAATACTGTGGAGAGTAATACATGAATACTGTGGAGAAGAATACATGAATACTGTGGAGAGGAATATATGAATACTGTGGAGAGGAATACATGAATACTGTGGAGAGGAATAATGTGGAGAGGAATACATGAATACTGTGGAGAGGAATACATGAATACTGTGGAGAGGAATACTGTGGAGAGGAATACATTAATACTGTGGAGAGGAATACATGAATACTGTGGAGAGGAATACATTAATACTGTGGAGAGGAATACACGAATACTGTGGAGAGGAATACTGTGGAGAGGAATACATGAATACTGTGGAGAGGAATACATGAATACTGTGGAGAGGAATACATTATTACTGTGGAGAGGATTACATGAATACTGTGGAGAGGATTACTGTGGAGAGGAATACATGAATACTGTGGAGAGGAATACTGTGGAGAGGAATAAATTAATACTGTGGAGAGTAATACATGAATACTGTGGAGAAGAATACATTAATACTGTGGAGAGGAATACATGAATACTGTGGAGAGTAATACATGAATACTGTGGAGAAGAATACATGAATACTGTGGAGAGGAATATATGAATACTGTGGAGAGGAATACATGAATACTGTGGAGAGGAATAATGTGGAGAGGAATACATGAATACTGTGGAGAGGAATACTGTGGAGAGGAATACATGAATACTGTGGAGAGGAATACTGTGGAGAGGAATACATGAATACTGTGCAGAGGAATACATGAATACTGTGGAGAGGAATACATTAATACTGTGGAGAGGAATACATGAATACTGTGGAGAGGAATACTGTGGAGAGGAATACATGAATACTGTGGAGAGGAATACATGAATACTGTAGAGAGGAATACATTATTACTGTGGAGAGGATTACATGAATACTGTGGAGAGGATTACTGTGGAGAGGAATACTGTGGAGAGGAATACTTTGGAGAAGAATATATGAATATTGTGGAGAGGAATACATGAATACTGTGGAGAGGAATACTGTGGAGAGGAAGACTGTGGAGAAGAATACATGAACACTGTGGAGAGGAATACATGAATACTGTGGAGAGGAATACTGTGGAGAGGAATACATGAATACTGTGGAGAGGAATACATGAATACTGTGGAGAGGAATACTGTGGAGAGGAATACATGAATACTGTGGAGAGGAATACATGAATACTGTGGAGAGGAATACTGTGGAGAGGAATACGTGAATACTGTGGAGAGGAATACATGAATACTGTGGAGAGGAATACATTAATACTGTGGATAGGAATTCATGAATACTGTGGAGAGGAATACTGTGGAGAGGAATACATGAATACTGTGGAGAGGAATACATGAATACAGTGGAGAGGAATGCATGAATACTGTGGAGAGGAATACATTATTACTGTGGAGAGGATTACATGAATACTGTGGAGAGGATTACATGAATACTGTGGAGAGGGTTACTGTGGAGAGGAATACTGTGGAGAAGAATATATGAATATTGTGGAGAGGAATACATGAATACTGTGGAGAGGAATACTGTGGAGAGGAATACTGTGGAGAAGAATACATGAACACTGTGGAGAGGAATACATGAATACTGTGGAGAGGAATACTGTGGAGAGGAATACTGTGGAGAAGAATATACGAATATTGTGGAGAGGAATACATGAATACTGTGGAGAGGAATACTGTGGAGAGGAATACTGTGGAGAAGAATACATGAACACTGTGGAGAGGAATACATGAATACTGTGGAGAGGAATACTGTGGAGAGGAATACTGTGGAGAGGAATACATGAATACTGTGGAGAGGAATACATGAATACTGTGGAGAGGAATACTGTGGAGAGGAATAAATTAATACTGTGGAGAGGAATACATGAATACTGTGGAGAAGAATACATGAATACTGTGGAGAGGAATACATGAATACTGTGGAGAGGAATACATTAATACTGTGGAGAGGAATACTGTGAGAGGAATACATGAATACTGTGGAGAGGAATACATGAATACTGTGGAGAGGAATACATTAATACTGTGGAGAGGAATACATGAATACTGTGGAGAGGAATACTGTGGAGAGGAATACTGTGGAGAAGAATACATGAACACTTTGGAGAGGAATACATGAATACTGTGGAGAGGAATACTGTGGAGAGGAATACTGTGGAGAAGAATATATGAATATTGTGGAGAGGAATACATGAATACTGTGGAGAGGAATACTGTGGAGAGGAATACTGTGGAGAAGAATACATGAACACTGTGGAGAGGAATACATGAATACTGTGGAGAGGAATACTGTGGAGAGGAATACTGTGGAGAGGAATACATGAATACTGTGGAGAGGAATACATGAATACTGTGGAGAGGAATACTGTGGAGAGGAATAAATTAATACTGTGGAGAGGCAAACATGAATACTGTGGAGAAGAATACATGAATACTGTGGAGAGGAATACATGAATACTGTGGAGAGGAATACATTAATACTGTGGAGAGGAATACTGTGAGAGGAATACATGAATACTGTGGAGAGGAATACATGAATACTGTGGAGAGGAATACATGAATACTGTGGAGAGGAATACATGAATACTGTGGAGAGGAATACATTATTACTGTGGAGAGGATTACATGAATACTGTGGAGAGGATTACTGTGGAGAGGAATACATGAATACTGTGGAGAGGAATACTGTGGAGAGGAATAAATTAATACTGTGGAGAGGAATACATGAATACTGTGGAGAAGAATACATGAATACTATGGAGAGGAATACATGAATACTGTGGAGAGGAATACTGTGGAGAGTAATACATGAATACTGTGGAGAAGAATACATGAATACTGTGGAGAGGAATATATGAATACTGTGGAGAGGAATACATGATTACTGTGGAGAGGAATAATGTGGAGAGGAATACATGAATACTGTGGAGAGGAATACTGTGGAGAGGAATACATGAATACTGTGGAGAGGAATACTGTGGAGAGGAATACATGAATACTGTGGAGAGGAATACTGTGGAGAGGAATACATGAATACTGTGGAGAGGAATACATGAATACTGTGGAGAGGAATACATTAATACTGTGGAGAGGAATACATGAATACTGTGGAGAGGAATACTGTGGAGAGGAATACATGAATACTGTGGAGAGGAATACATGAATACTGTGGAGAGGAATACTGTGGAGAGGAATACATTAATACTGTGGAGATGAATACTGTGGAGAGGAATACATGAATACTGTGGAGAGGAATACATGAATACTGTGGAGAGGAATATTGTGGAGAGGAATACATGAATACTCTGGAGAGGAATACATGAATACTGTGGAGAGGAATACATTAATACAGTGGATAGGAATACATGAATACTGTGTAGAGGAATACTGTGGAGAGGAATACATGAATACTCTGGAGAGGAATACATGAATACAGTGGAGAGGAATACATGAATACTGTGGAGAGGAATACATTATTACTGTGGAGAGGATTACATGAATACTGTGGAGAGGATTACTGTGGAGAGGAATACTGTGGAGAGGAATACTGTGGAGAATAATATATGAATATTGTGGAGAGGAATACATGAATACTGTGGAGAGGAATACTGTGGAGAGGAATACTGTGGAGAAGAATGCATGAACACTATGGAGAGGAATACATGAATACTGTGGAGAGGAATACTGTGGAGAGGAATACTGTGGAGAGGAATACATGAATACTGTGGAGAGGAATACATGAATACTGTGGAGAGGAATACTGTGGAGAGGAATAAATTAATACTGTGGAGAGGAAAACATGAATACTGTGGAGAAGAATACATGAATACTGTGGAGAGGAATACATGAATACTGTGGAGAGGAATTCATTAATACTGTGGAGAGGAATACTGTGAGAGGAATACATGAATACTGTGGAGAGGAATACATGAATACTGTGGAGAGGAATACATTAATACTGTGGAGAGGAATACATGAATACTGTGGAGAGGAATACTGTGGAGAGGAATACATGAATACTGTGGAGAGGAATACATGAATACTGTGGAGAGGAATACATGAATACTGTGGAGAGGAATACATTATTACTGTGGAGAGGATTACATGAATACTGTGGAGAGGATTACTGTGGAGAGGAATACATGAATACTGTGGAGAGGAATACTGTGGAGAGGAATAAATTAATACTGTGGAGAGGAATACATGAATACTGTGGAGAAGAATACATGAATACTATGGAGAGGAATACATGAATACTGTGGAGAGGAATACTGTGGAGAGTAATACATGAATACTGTGGAGAAGAATACATGAATACTGTGGAGAGGAATATATGAATACTGTGGAGAGGAATACATGATTACTGTGGAGAGGAATAATGTGGAGAGGAATACATGAATACTGTGGAGAGGAATACTGTGGAGAGGAATACATGAATACTGTGGAGAGGAATACTGTGGAGAGGAATACATGAATACTGTGGAGAGGAATACTGTGGAGAGGAATACATGAATACTGTGGAGAGGAATACATGAATACTGTGGAGAGGAATACATTAATACTGTGGAGAGGAATACATGAATACTGTGGAGAGGAATACTGTGGAGAGGAATACATGAATACTGTGGAGAGGAATACATGAATACTGTGGAGAGGAATACTGTGGAGAGGAATACATTAATACTGTGGAGATGAATACTGTGGAGAGGAATACATGAATACTGTGGAGAGGAATACATGAATACTGTGGAGAGGAATATTGTGGAGAGGAATACATGAATACTCTGGAGAGGAATACATGAATACTGTGGAGAGGAATACATTAATACTGTGGATAGGAATACATGAATACTGTGTAGAGGAATACTGTGGAGAGGAATACACGAATACTGTGGAGAGGAATACATGAATACAGTGGAGAGGAATACATGAATACTGTGGAGAGGAATACATTATTACTGTGGAGAGGATTACATGAATACTGTGGAGAGGATTACTGTGGAGAGGAATACTGTGGAGAGGAATACTGTGGAGAATAATATATGAATATTGTGGAGAGGAATACATGAATACTGTGGAGAGGAATACTGTGGAGAGGAATACTGTGGAGAAGAATGCATGAACACTATGGAGAGGAATACATGAATACTGTGGAGAGGAATACTGTGGAGAGGAATACTGTGGAGAAGAATATATGAATATTGTGGAGAGGAATACATGAATACTGTGGAGAGGAATACTGTGGAGAGGAATACTGTGGAGAAGAATACATGAACACTGTGGAGAGGAATACATGAATACTGTGGAGAGGAATACTGTGGAGAGGAATACTGTGGAGAGGAATACATGAAAACTGTGGAGAGGAATACATGAATACTGTGGAGAGGAATACTGTGGAGAGGAATAAATGAATACTGTGGAGAGGAATACATGAATACTGTGGAGAAGAATACATGAATACTGTGGAGAGGAATACATGAATACTGTGGAGAGGAATACATTAATACTGTGGAGAGGAATACTGTGAGAGTAATACATGAATACTGTGGAGAGGAATACTGTGGAGAGGAATACATGAATACTGTGGAGAGGAATACATGAATACTGTGGAGAGGAATACATGAATACTGTGGAGAGGAATACTGTGGAGAGGAATACATGAATACTGCGGAGAGGAATACATGAATACTGTGGAGAGGAATACATTAATACTGTGGATAGGAATACATGAATACTGTGGAGAGGAATACTGTGGAGAGGAATACATGAATACTGTGGAGAGGAATACATGAATACAGTGGAGAGGAATACATGAATACTGTGGAGAGGAATACATTATTACTGTGGAGAGGATTACATGAATACTGTGGAGAGGATTACTGTGGAGCGGAATACTTTGGAGAGGAATACTGTGGAGAAGAATATATGAATATTGTGGAGAGGAATACATGAATACTGTGGAGAGGAATACTGTGGAGAGGAATACTGTGGAGAAGAATACATGAACACTGTGGAGAGGAATACATGAATTCTGTGGAGAGGAATACTGTGGAGAGGAATACATGAATACTGTGGAGAGGAATACATGAATACTGTGGAGAGGAATACATTATTACTGTGGAGAGGAATACATGAATACTGTGAAGAGGATTACTGTGGAGAGGAATACTGTGGAGAGGAATACTGTGGAGAAGAATATATGAATATTGTGGAGAGGAATACATGAATACTGTGGAGAGGAATACTGTGGAGAGGAATACTGTGGAGAAGAATACATGAACACTGTGGAGAGGAATACATGAATACTGTGGAGAGGAATACTGTGGAGAGGAATACTGTGGAGAGGAATACATGAATACTGTGGAGAGTAATACATGAATACTGTGGAGAGGAATACTGTGGAGAGGAATAAATGAATACTGTGGAGAGGAATACATGAATACTGTGGAGAAGAATACATTAATACTGTGGAGAGGAATACATGAATACTGTGGAGAGGAATACATTAATACTGTGGAGAGGAATACTGTGAGAGTAATACATGAATACTGTGGAGAGGAATACTGTGGAGAGGGGAACATGAATACTGTGGAGAGGAATACATGAATACTGTGGAGAGGAATACTGTGGAGAGGGATACATGAATACTGTGGAGAGGAATACATGAATACTGTGGAGAGGAATACTGTGGAGAGGAATACATGAATACTGTGGAGAGGAATACATGAATACTGTGGAGAGGAATACTGTGGAGAGGAATACATGAATATTGTGGAGAGGAATACATGAATACTGTGGAGAGGAATACTGTGGAGAGGAATACATGAATACTGTGGAGAGGGATACATTCATACTGTGGAGAGGAATACTGTGGAGAGGAATACATGAATACTGTGGAGAGGAATACATGAATACTGTGGAGAGGAATACTGTGGAGAGGAATACATGAATACTGTGGAGAGGAATACATGAATACTGTGGAGAGGAATACTGTGGAGAGGAATACATGAAAACTGTGGAGAGGGATACATTCATACTGTGGAGAGGTATACATGAATACTGTGGAGAGGAATACTGTGGAGAGGAATACATGAATACTGTGGAGAGGAATACATGAATACTGTGGAGAGGAATACATGAATACTGTGGAGAGGAATACATTATTACTGTGGAGAGGATTATATGAATACTGTGGAGAGGATTACTGTGGAGAGGAATACATGAATACTGTGGAGAGGAATACTGTGGAGAGGAATAAATTAATACTGTGGAGAGTAATACATGAATACTGTGGAGAAGAATACATGAATACTGTGGAGAGGAATACATGAATACTGTGGAGAGGAATACTGTGGAGAGGAATACATGAATACTGTGGAGAAGAATACATGAATACTGTGGAGAGGAATATATGAATACTGTGGAGAGGAATACATGAATACTGTGGAGAGGAATAATGTGGAGAGGAATACATGAATACTTTGGAGAGGAATACTGTGGAGAGGAATACAAGAATACTGTGGAGAGGAATACTGTGGAGAGGAATACATGAATACTGTGGAGAGGAATACATGAATACTGTGGAGAGGAATACATGAATACTGTGGAGAGGAATACATTAATACTGTGGAGAGGAATACATGAATACTGTGGGGAGGAATACTGTGGAGAGGAATACATGAATACTGTGGAGAGGAATACATGAATACTGTGGAGAGGAATACATTATTACTGTGGAGAGGATTACATGAATACTGTGGAGAGGATTACTGTGGAGAGGAATACTGTGGAGAAGAATATATGAATATTGTGGAGAGGAATACATGAATACTGTGGAGAGGAATACTGTGGAGAGGAATACTGTGGAGAAGAATACATGAACACTGTGGAGAGGAATACATGAATACTGTGGAGAGGAATACTGTGGAGAGGAATACTGTGGAGAGGAATACATGAATACTGTGGAGAGGAATACATGAATACTGTGGAGAGGAATACTGTGGAGAGGAATACATTAATACTGTGGAGAGGAATATTGTGGAGAGGAATACATGAATACTGTGGAGAGGAATACATGAATACTGTGTAGAGGAAAACTGTGAAGAGGAATACATGAATACTGTGGAGAGGAATACATGAATACTGTGGAGAGGAATACATTAATACTGTGGATAGGAATACATGAATACTGTGGAGAGGAATACTGTGGAGAGGAATACATGAATACTGTGGAGAGGAATACATGAATACAGTGGAGAGGAATACATGAATACTGTGGAGAGGAATACATTATTACTGTGGAGAGGATTACATGAATACTGTGGAGAGGATTACTGTGGAGAGGAACACTGTGGAGAGGAATACTGTGGAGAATAATATATTAATATTGTGGAGAGGAATACATGAATACTGTGGAGAGGAATACTGTGGAGAGGAATACTGTGGAGAAGAATACATGAACACTGTGGAGAGGAATACATGAATACTGTGGAGAGGAATACTGTGGAGAGGAATACTGTGGAGAAGAATATATGAATATTGTGGAGAGGAATACATGAATACTGTGGAGAGGAATACTGTGGAGAGGAATACTGTGGAGAAGAATACATGAACACTGTGGAGAGGAATACATGAATACTGTGGAGAGGAATACTGTGGAGAGGAATACTGTGGAGAGGAATACATGAATACTCTGGAGAGGAATACATGAATACTGTGGAGAGGAATACTGTGGAGAGGAATAAATTAATACTGTGGAGAGGAATAAATGAATACTGTGGAGAAGAATACATGAATACTGTAGAGAGGAATACATGAATACTGTGGAGAGGAATACATTAATACTGTGGAGAGGAATACTGTGAGAGTAATACATGAATACTGTGGAGAGAAATACTGTGGAGAGGAATACATGAATACTGTGGAGAGGAATACATGAATACTGTGGAGAGGAATACTGTGGAGAGGAATACATGAATACTGTGGAGAGGAATACATGAATACTGTGGAGAGGAATACATTAATACTGTGGATAGGAATACACGAATACTGTGGAGAGGAATACTGTGGAGAGGAATACATGAATACTGTGGAGAGGAATACATGAATACAGTGGAGAGGAATACATGAATACTGTGGAGAGGAATACATTATTACTGTGGAGAGGATTACATGAATACTGTGGAGAGGATTACTGTGGAGAGGAATACTGTGGAGAGGAATACTATGGAGAAGAATATATTAATATTGTGGAGAGGAATACATGAATACTGTGGAGAGGAATACTGTGGAGAGGAATACTGTGGAGAAGAATACATGAACACTGTGGAGAGGAATACATGAATACTGAGGAGAGGAATACTGTGGAGAGGAATACTGTGGACAAGAATATATAAATATATTGTGGAGAGGAATACATGAATACTGTGGAGAGGAATACTGTGGAGAGGAATACTGTGGAGAAGAATACATGAACACTGTGGAGAGGAATACATGAATACTGTGGAGAGGAATACTGTGGAGAGGAATACTGTGGAGAGGAATACATGAATACTGTGGAGAGGAATACATGAATACTGTGGAGAGGAATACTGTGGAGAGGAATAAATGAATACTGTGGAGAGGAATACATGAATACTGTGGAGAAGAAGACATGAATACTGTGGAGAGGAATACATGAATACTGTGGAGAGGAATACATTAATACTGTGGAGAGGAATACTGTGAGAGTAATACATGAATAATGTGGAGATGAATACTGTGGAGAGGGATACATGAATACTGTGGAGAGGAATACATGAATACTGTGGAGAGGAATACTGTGGAGAGGGATACATGAATACTGTGGAGAGGAATACATGAATACTGTGGAGAGGAATACTGTGGAGAGGAATACATGAATACTGTGGAGAGGAATACATGAATACTGTGGAGAGGAATACATGAATACTGTGGAGAGGAATACATTATTACTGTGGAGAGGATTACATGAATACTGTGGAGAGGATTACTGTGGAGAGGAATACTGTGGAGAGGAATACTGTGGAGAAGAATATATGAATATTGTGGAGAGGAATACATGAATACTGTGGAGAGGAATACTGTGGAGAGGAATACTGTGGAGAAGAATACATGAACACTGTGGAGAGGAATACATGAATACTGTGGAGAGGAATACTGTGGAGAGGAATACTGTGGAGAGGAATACATGAATACTGTGGAGAGGAATACATGAATACTGTGGAGAGGAATACTGTGGAGAGGAATACATTAATACTGTGGAGAGGAATACTGTGGAGAGGAATACATGAATACTGTGTAGAGGAAAACTGTGAAGAGGAATACATGAATACTGTGGAGAGGAATACATGAATACTGTGGAGAGGAATACATTAATACTGTGGATAGGAATACATGAATACTGTGGAGAGGAATACTGTGGAGAGGAATACATGAATACTGTGGAGAGGAATACATGAATACAGTGGAGAGGAATACATGAATACTGTGGAGAGGAATACATTATTACTGTGGAGAGGATTACATGAATACTGTGGAGAGGATTACTGTGGAGAGGAACACTGTGGAGAGGAATACTGTGGAGAATAATATATTAATATTGTGGAGAGGAATACATGAATACTGTGGAGAGGAATACTGTGGAGAGGAATACTGTGGAGAAGAATACATGAACACTGTGGAGAGGAATACATGAATACTGTGGAGAGGAATACTGTGGAGAGGAATACTGTGGAGAAGAATATATGAATATTGTGGAGAGGAATACATGAATACTGTGGAGAGGAATACTGTGGAGAGGAATACTGTGGAGAAGAATACATGAACACTGTGGAGAGGAATACATGAATACTGTGGAGAGGAATACTGTGGAGAGGAATACTGTGGAGAGGAATACATGAATACTCTGGAGAGGAATACATGAATACTGTGGAGAGGAATACTGTGGAGAGGAATAAATTAATACTGTGGAGAGGAATAAATGAATACTGTGGAGAAGAATACATGAATACTGTAGAGAGGAATACATGAATACTGTGGAGAGGAATACATTAATACTGTGGAGAGGAATACTGTGAGAGTAATACATGAATACTGTGGAGAGAAATACTGTGGAGAGGAATACATGAATACTGTGGAGAGGAATACATGAATACTGTGGAGAGGAATACTGTGGAGAGGAATACATGAATACTGTGGAGAGGAATACATGAATACTGTGGAGAGGAATACATTAATACTGTGGATAGGAATACACGAATACTGTGGAGAGGAATACTGTGGAGAGGAATACATGAATACTGTGGAGAGGAATACATGAATACAGTGGAGAGGAATACATGAATACTGTGGAGAGGAATACATTATTACTGTGGAGAGGATTACATGAATACTGTGGAGAGGATTACTGTGGAGAGGAATACTGTGGAGAGGAATACTATGGAGAAGAATATATTAATATTGTGGAGAGGAATACATGAATACTGTGGAGAGGAATACTGTGGAGAGGAATACTGTGGAGAAGAATACATGAACACTGTGGAGAGGAATACATGAATACTGAGGAGAGGAATACTGTGGAGAGGAATACTGTGGAGAAGAATATATAAATATATTGTGGAGAGGAATACATGAATACTGTGGAGAGGAATACTGTGGAGAGGAATACTGTGGAGAAGAATACATGAACACTGTGGAGAGGAATACATGAATACTGTGGAGAGGAATACTGTGGAGAGGAATACTGTGGAGAGGAATACATGAATACTGTGGAGAGGAATACATGAATACTGTGGAGAGGAATACTGTGGAGAGGAATAAATGAATACTGTGGAGAGGAATACATGAATACTGTGGAGAAGAAGACATGAATACTGTGGAGAGGAATACATGAATACTGTGGAGAGGAATACATTAATACTGTGGAGAGGAATACTGTGAGAGTAATACATGAATAATGTGGAGATGAATACTGTGGAGAGGGATACATGAATACTGTGGAGAGGAATACATGAATACTGTGGAGAGGAATACTGTGGAGAGGGATACATGAATACTGTGGAGAGGAATACATGAATACTGTGGAGAGGAATACTGTGGAGAGGAATACATGAATACTGTGGAGAGGAATACATGAATACTGTGGAGAGGAATACATGAATACTGTGGAGAGGAATACTGTGGAGAGGCACACATTAATACTGTGGAGAGGATTACATGAATACTGTGGAGAGGAATACTGCGGAGAAGAATACATGAATACTGTGGAGAGGAATACATTAATACTGTGGAGAGGAATACTGTGGAGAGAAATACATGGATACTGTGGAGAGGAATACATGAATACTGTGGAGAGGAATATATGAATACTGTGGAGAGGAATACATGAATACTGTGGAGAGGAATATATGAATACTGTGGAGAGGAATACATTAATACAGTTTAGAGGAATACTGTGTTAGAGCCCCAGTACCAGGGCTTGGAAACTGGGGATAACCGTAGTGTATAAGAGCCAATGAATGTGCCACATTACTACGCCATTGTGTTTCTGGCTAGCAGTTACCATCACTGTTGGAGCTGTATAGCAACGGTTTGTCCTGGCACAGTCTAAAGGAAACGGATTCACATTGGGAAAAATGGCATTGTACCCCCACACTCATACGCACTGCTCAGGTAACTAACTACAACCAACTAGAACTAACTACATACATTAGGCGTACATTAGGCGTGTGTAGGCGGCAGGGTAGCCTAGTGGTTAGAGTGTAGAGGTGGCAGGGTAGCCTAGTGGTTAGAGTGTAGAGGCGGCAGGGTAGCCTAGTGGTTAGAGTGTAGAGGCGGCAGGGTATTCTAGTGGTTAGAGTGTAGAGGCGGCAGCGTAGCCTAGTGGTTAGAGTGTAGAGGCAGCAGGGTAGCCTAGTGGTTAGAGTGTAGAGGCGACAGGGTAGCCTAGTGGTTAGAGTGTAGATGCGGCAGGGTAGACCAGTGGTTAGAGTGTAGAGGCGGCAGGGTAGCCTAGTGGTTAGAGTGTAGAGGCAGCAGGGTAGCCTAGTGGTTAGAGTGTAGAGGCGACAGGGTAGCCTAGTGGTTAGAGTGTAGAGGCGGCAGGGTAGACTAGTGGTTAGAGTGTAGAGGCGGCAGGGTAGCCTAGTGGTTAGAGTGTAGAGGCGGCAGGGTAGCCTAGTGGTTAGAGTGTTGGACTAGTAACTGAAAGGTTGCACGTTCTAATCCCCGAGATGACATGGTACAAATCTGTCGTTCTGCCCCTGAACAGCCACTGTTCCATAATAATTTGTTCTTAACTGACTTGCCTAGTTAAATACATGTAAAAAAGGCTGTGATCACAGTTGATGAAGATCATTTTCCCACTGCATTAATGTGAAATTTTATTTTCACTGATTCGGAATACAGCTTGGATTCCAGCTTGACTATTTTCTATCAAGGTTGAGGAGAAATAAAAATATAAAAGAGGTAGGTTTACTATCATCGGATTCAATCTTAACAGCTACTTAATTTAACTCTGTCTCACTCCTCTATAAATTCCAGAAAAAACCCTAAAACCATATCAGAGAGAGAGAGAGAGAGAGAGAGAGAGAGAGAGAGAGAGAGAGAGAGAGAGAGAGAGCACACGCAGAGGTCACGATCAGATGAGCTCCTGCATTTTTCAGCATTTTCTTTAAAAAAGATAGATTTAAACTTTTTTTAAATTTTTATCAGGAACACGTACAGGATGATACCCTCTACAACATAACCCTCACTTCAAATCAAAACTCAAAACCTACAACCTGATTTTGGACGGAATTACGGAATCACCTGGAAGGTTTACAACAACCAAGGTTTATTACTCTATACAGCAAATTCTCTGGAAAACAACAGAAACCTGAAAACACCATCCAACCTGGAACTGAGTGAGTAATGTTTAGTCTGAAACTATATTCTATTTCCAAAAGCCAAGAAGTAAAATACACTACATTACTTTATAAGGACTGAATTCTAACATAATTCTGCCAAGCTTGATACAGCTTCAACTAGCACTGACGTGTCAAGTGAGAGGTGTCAAAGCCCATTAGCCCAACAATGGCAGGAGAGTCACACAGTCTATCCCAACCAAATGGAGAGGCCTTAGAAGCTGCTGTTCAGAGGTAATTAAAATACAGTACCCTGTGTATGTAAAGAATGATAAATACAAAATGAAGCTCCTTATGGAAAATCAAAAGACACTTTTTGCTGACTATTACAAAAATGGGAACATCAGCAACATTATCTTCCACACAAACCATCCCCTGGCATGACACAGTGCTATATTAGCATACTACCCTTCTGTTAAGAGAGGGGCGTTAACGAGGGGTGGAAACTCAGGATACTTGACAACAAGGACTCTGAGTCAGCTAATATAAACCTCTATAAGTCCGGAACAGTAATGGTACAGGGCAACATGGTACAGGGCAACAACAAATTCAATCCCTTTTAGACAATTTCCTGGGTAAAACGTTCCACTGTAATAGTGAAGGTGTAAACTTGCCAGTAGAAAATCTTAACAGTATATTTGACCTCTCAGCTTCCCTATCAAATCTTAAAATCTCAAATAAAAAACCGAAGAAAATGAACAATGACAAATGGTTTGATGAAGAATGGAAAAATCTAAGAAAGAAATTGAGAAACCTGTCCACCCAAAAACATAGACACCCGGAAAACCTGAGTCTACGCCTTCACTATGGTGAATCACTAAAACAATACAGAAATACACTACGGAAAAAGAAGGAACAGCATGTCAGAAATCAGCTCAATGTAATTGAAGAATCCATAGACTCTAACCACTTCTGGGAAAATTGGAAAACACTAAACAAACAACAACACAAAGAATTATCTATCCAAATTGGAGATGTATGGGTAAACCACTTCTCCAATGTTTTTGGCTCTATAACAAAGAATAAAGAGCAAAAAAATATACATGATCAAATACAAATCTTTGAATTAACTATTAAAGACTACCAGAACCCACTGGATTCTCCAATTACCTTGAATGAGCTACAGGACAAAATAAAAACCCTCCAACCCAAAAAGGCCTGTGGTGTTGATGGTATCCTCAATGAAATGATCAAATATACAGACAAACAAAATTCCAATTGGCTATACTAAAACTCTTTAACATCATCCTTAGCTCTGGCATCTTCCCCAATATTTGGAAGCAAGGACTGATCACCACAATCCACAAAAGTGGAGACAAATTTGACCCCAATAACTACCGTGGGATACGCGTCAACAGTTACCTTGGGAAAATCCTCGTACATTTCCTCAATGAAAACAATGTACTGAGCAAATGTCAAATTGGCTTTTTACCAAATTACCGTACAACAGACCATGTATTCACCCTACCCACCCTAATTGACAACCAAACAAACCAAAATAAAGGCAAAGTCTTGCTGTGATATATAGCGGCATAATTGAATTCCAAGATTAATAAAATGTATTTCAGTCTTACCGGTAAAGCCTATCAGATTAGTTGTGGATATTAATTAAAATATTTGAGTGAGTATGTGTGTGTGTGTTTGTTTAACTATTCTTGTGGGTACCAGAAGTCCTCACAATGATAGGAAAACAAGGAAAATTCAGACAAGTGGGGATTTGCCGGTACCCCACGAGAAACAAAATGCTATTTTAGGCTTGGGGGTTAGGTTTACAATTAGGGTTAGGGTTAGAATTAAGGTTTGGGTTAGGGGTTACGGTTAGGAGTTAGAGTTAGGTATAGTTTTAGGGTTAGTGGTTAAGGTTTAGGGTTATGGTTAGGTTAGGTTAAGTGTTAAGGTTAGGGTTAGATTAAGGGTTATGGGTTACGGTTAGGGTTTACGGTTAGGGTTATGGGTTACGGTTAGGGTTAGATTAAGGGCTAGGGGTTAGGGTTAGATTAAGGGTTAGGGGTTACGGTTAGGATTTACGGTTAGGGTTATGGGTTACGGTTAGGGTTAGATTAAGGGCTAGGGGTTAGGGTTAGGGTTAGATTAAGGGTTAGGGGTTACGGTTAGGGTTTACGGTTAGGGTTATGGGTTACGGTTAGGGTTAGATTAAGGGCTAGGGGTTAGGGGTTACGGTTAGGGTTAGATTAAGGGTTACGGTTAGGGTTAGATTAAGGGCTAGGGGTTAGATTAAGGGTTAGGGTTAGATTAAGGGCTAGGGGTTAGGGTTAGATTAAGGGCTAGGGGTTAGGGAAAATAGGATCTTGGAAGTGAATGAATTCTTTGCTCCTCACAAGGATAGCGATACAAAACTCTGTGTGTGTGTGTGTGTGTGTGTGTGTGTGTGTGTGTGTGTGTGTTTGTGTGTGTGTGTGTGTGTGTGTGTGTGTGTGTGTGTGTGTGTGTGTGTGTGTATAAGCAGAAACAGTGTCCAGATGCTGCATCCATGATGCGTAGCAGCATAATTGTGTAGCAACAGAGGAACACAATGATGGAATGACAGCTCTCTCTCCCATAGCATGGTGGAATTATCCACACCATTTAACAGCTCAAACAGGGGCACTGTGCTAACATTGACTTTTAACAAATGACAATATTTACATATTTGTTCGGACATAATTATGTTACACATTAACCTGTTGCCCAATGAAAGGTCAGTTTTTGTATTTCTCAGTTAAGGATAAATATAGACGTACTGTATATTGTCTTAAATGCCCTGATTGCCTCTGACTTCCATGTTATGGTGAATACAAACAGAGTAAAGCCAGAAATAGTGCTGTTCTCCCTAATATATTCCTACAGCAAGCTGAAGCCTTAGTTACTGCAACATCACAGAGTCCATGCAGTTAAAACATGACAATAACAA
This sequence comes from Oncorhynchus clarkii lewisi, assembly GCF_045791955.1. Classification (NCBI taxonomy): domain Eukaryota; kingdom Metazoa; phylum Chordata; class Actinopteri; order Salmoniformes; family Salmonidae; genus Oncorhynchus; species Oncorhynchus clarkii. Next base: position 84,765,791 of record NC_092149.1, read on the forward strand.
CAACATAACAACAACAACATAACAACAACAACAACATAACAACAACAACATAAAAACAACAACAGCATAACAACAACAACAACATGACAACACCAACAACATAACAACAACATGACAACAACAACATAACAACAACAACAACAACAACATAACAACAACAACATGACAACACCAACAACATAACAACAACCACAATACAACACCAACATAACAACAACAACAACATAACAACAACATAACAACATAAAAACAACAACAACAACATGACAACAACAACAACATAAAAACAACAACAACAACAACATGATAACAACAACAAAAAACAACAACAACAACAACAACATGACAACAACAACAAAATAAAAACAACAACATATCAACAACAACAACAACAACATGACAACAACAACAACATAAAAACAACAACAACAACATGACAACAACAACATAACAACAACAACAACATGCCAACACCAACAACACAACAACATAACAACACCAACATAACATCAACAATGTAACAACAACATATCATCATAACAACATCAACATAACAACAACAACATAAAAACAACAACATAAAATCAACATAACAACAACATCAACATAACAACAACAACATAGCAATAACAACAACAACAACAACATGACAACAACATGACACCATCAACATAACAACAACATGACAACAACAACATAACATCAACAACAACATGGATGGATGGATGGGAAAGGTGCTGAAGTGTCCTCCCCTGCCTGCCTCAGAAGCTGATGCCGGATGCAACGCCGTAAGACTAGACCAGACCAGACCCAGACCCAGACCCAGACCAGACAAGTCCCAGACCAGACCCAGACCAGACCCAGACCCAGACCCAGACCAGACAAGACCCAGACCAGACCCAGACCAGACCCAGACCCAGACCAGAACAGACCCAGACCAGACCAGACCCAGACCAGACCCAGACCAGACCCAGACCCAGACCAGACCCAGACCAGACCAGACCCAGACCCAGACCAGACCCAGACCAGACCCATACCAGACCAGACCAGACCCAGACCAGACCCAGACCAGACCCAGACCAGACCCAGACCAGACCCAGACCAGACCCAGACCAGACCCAGACCCAGACCAGACCCAGACCCAGACCCAGACCAGACCCAGACCAGACCCAGACCAGACCCAGACCCAGACCCAGACCAGACCCAGACCAGACCCAGACCCAGACCAGACCCAGACCCAGACCCAGACCCAGACCAGACCAGACCCAGACCCAGACCAGACCCAGACCCAGACCCAGACCCAGACCAGACCAGACCCAGACCCAGACCCAGACCAGACCCAGACCAGACCAGGGGGAGTGTGGCCCACCCACACTCCCCCAGCGGTGGGACGTGAGAGGGACAGGTTTCCCTGGGCCATCCTCTTACCATTGTCCAGTAAGTAAAAGACTGGACTGCAGTGCTTGGCTCTCAGACCGGCCACGGGCTCAGGCATGGAACGAGGTACAGGGTGAAGGGAGCCAACAGGGATCCAACAGAACACACAAGGAGGGACAAAACAAAAACAAAAATAATGGGTGCATTGAGACAGAGAGACGAGCTGGTACCTTGCCGACAGTTGATTCTGAAGATAACAAAACACACTTGTGTGATAAGGTAAGACTACAGCTCAAAACAAACAAAAAAAACAGCCTCTGTAACAAAAACTACAACTACCTCTATCATTACGTAGACAACTACTAACACCAGTCAACATCACAAATCCTCAAAACTAAATGAAATGGTGTTGTTGATGATACAGGTACAGTAACACCTGGAATTTCCTCACAGCAGGTGGTCCAGTCCACACTCTGGTCCAAACCAACCAGCACCCCCTTTAAACAGAGTGTTTCTTCTTAAAGATATCGATTCCAGCCGTGGGTAACTAACTTTATGTACTTTCTTACTTTACTGTTGCTATCTCACCTTCTCTCGACCCCTCGTGAAATAGCACGGCGACCAGATTGTGGTGTAAATATTGATCCCAGCTGCTCTCTCATTATAGGAGATAACAGCAGACACATCCAGCCCAGGTAGGTGGCTTCTGCACAGGGAGCTCCGTGACACCCCCAGCACATCTCCTCTCTTCTCCTGGAGTCTTGCCTCCGAATGTATCCCGCTTGCTCAGAGAAACACTCTGGCATTTCAGCTTATTTGCCTCACGACTCGCCCCAGACTACATAACAGGGCACGTACTACCATCAGCCGCAGCATCGACTACAACAGAAAGGAGAGCAGAAACCCAGACAACACAAAAAAACAATAACAACATAAACAAACAACAACGTAAGAAAAGGGAGGAAGGAACGGAGGAAGACGAGCGGGCCCAATGACAGGGCTTAACGGGGAAATGTGTCTCGGTGGGGAGCGGTGAGATGGAAGGAGGGAGGAGATCTCATTATTGACATGGCAGAGAGGGTAGAGAGTTGATGGTAGATGGTTAACAGGATCTGGGTTCCGTCTCTTCTATCCTACCTCTGATATCCCCCATGTTCTACCTTCCACAGTCCACCTCGTTTTCTCCACCCATACATGTGTCTCTGTCCCTTTGTAGTATCACAGTGTATCTATATCATTCTCCCTCCCCCTCTCCCTCTCTCTCTCTCTCTCTCCATCTCTCCATCTATCCATCTCTGCATTTAATAGAGGAGATGGGACCAGATAATAGATAAGACAACACTGACCTATTTCACATAACTATGCACATTACATCCCACCACCACGGGCACTTTAGTGAGAATAACCTTGGTCCGATGTGCTTCTTTTGTTCTCAGGAGAATTGTAGATAAATGGCTAGGTCTTATACCCTATAGACTGGGGAGATACTGGACAGGTACAGCAGGTCTTATACCCTATAGACTGGGGAGATACTGGACAGGGACAACAGGTCTTATACCCTATAGACTGGGGAGATACTGGACAGGTACAACAGGTCTTATACCCTATAGACTGGGGAGATACTGGACAGGGACAACAGGTCTTATACCCTATAGACTGGGGAAATACTGGACAGGTACAGCAGGTCTTATACCCTATAGACTGGGGAGATACTGGACAGGGACAACAGGTCTTATACCCTATAGACTGGGGAGATACTGGACAGGGACAACAGGTCTTATAGCCTATAGACTGGGGAGATACTGGACAGGTACAACAGGTCTTATACCCTATAGACTGGGGAGATACTGGACAGGGACAACAGGTCTTATACCCTATAGACTGGGGAGATACTGGACAGGTACAACAGGTCTTATACCCTATAGACTGGGGAGATACTGGACATGGACAACAGGGTTCATACCCTATAGACTGGGGAGATACTGGACAGGGACAACAGGTCTTATACCCCATAGACTGGGGAGATACTGGACAGGGACAGCAGGTATTATACCCTATAGACTGGGGAGATACTGGACATGGACAACAGGTCTTATACCCTATAGACTGGGGAGATACTGCACAGGGACAACAGGTCTTATACCCTATAGACTGGGGAGATACTGGACAGGGACAGCAGGTCTTATACCCTATAGACTGGGGAGATACTGGACAGGGACAACAGGTATTATATCCTATAGACTGGGGAGATACTGGACAGGGACAACAGGGTTCATACCCTATAGACTGGGGAGATACTGGACAGGGACAACAGGTCTTATACCCTATAGACTGGGGAGATACTGGACAGGGACAACAGGTCTTGTACCCTATAGACTGGGGAGATACTGGACAGGGACAACAGGGTTCATACCCTATAGACTGGGGAGATACTGGACAGGGACAACAGGTATTATACCCTATAGACTGGGGAGATACTGGACAGGGACAACAGGTCTTATACCCTATAGACTGGGGAGATACTGGACAGGTACAGCAGGTCTTATACCCTATAGACTGGGGAGATACTGGACAGGGACAACAGGTCTTATACCCTATAGACTGGGGAGATACTGGACAGGTACAACAGGGTTAATACCCTATAGACTGGGGAGATACTGGACAGGGACAACAGGTCTTATACCCTATATACTGGGGAGATACTGGACAGGGACAACAGGTCTTATACCCTATAGACTGGGGAAATACTGGACAGGTACAGCAGGTCTTATACCCTATAGACTGGGGAGATACTGGACAGGGACAACAGGTCTTATACCCTATAGACTGGGGAGATACTGGACAGGGACAACAGGTCTTATAGCCTATAGACTGGGGAGATACTGGACATGTACAACAGGTCTTATACCCTATAGACTGGGGAGATACTGGACAGGGACAACAGGTCTTATACCCTATAGACTGGGGAGATACTGGACAGGTACAACAGGTCTTATACCCTATAGACTGGGGAGATACTGGACATGGACAACAGGGTTCATACCCTATAGACTGGGGAGATACTGGACAGGGACAACAGGTCTTATACCCCATAGACTGGGGAGATACTGGACAGGGACAGCAGGTATTATACCCTATAGACTGGGGAGATACTGGACATGGACAACAGGTCTTATACCCTATAGACTGGGGAGATACTGCACAGGGACAACAGGTCTTATACCCTATAGACTGGGGAGATACTGGACAGGGACAGCAGGTCTTATACCCTATAGACTGGGGAGATACTGGACAGGGACAACAGGTATTATATCCTATAGACTGGGGAGATACTGGACAGGGACAACAGGGTTCATACCCTATAGACTGGGGAGATACTGGACAGGGACAACAGGTATTATACCCTATAGACTGGGGAGATACTGGACAGGGACAACAGGTATTATATCCTATAGACTGGGGAGATACTGGACAGGGACAACAGGTCTTATACCCTATAGACTGGGGAGATACTGGACAGGGACAACAGGTCTTATACCCTATAGACTGGGGAGATACTGGACAGGGACAACAGGTCTTATACCCTATAGACTGGGGAGATACTGGACAGGGACAACAGGTCTTGTACCCTATAGACTGGGGAGATACTGGACAGGGACAACAGGGTTCATACCCTATAGACTGGGGAGATACTGGACAGGGACAACAGGTATTATACCCTATAGACTGGGGAGATACTGGACAGGGACAACAGGTATTATATCCTATAGACTGGGGAGATACTGGACAGGGACAACAGGTCTTATACCCTATAGACTGGGGAGATACTGGATAGGGACAACAGGGTTTATACCCTATAGACTGGGGAGATACTGGACAGGGACAACAGGGTTAACACCCTATAGACTGGGGAGATACTGGACAGGGACAACAGGGTTCATACCCTATAGACTGGGGAGATACTGGACAGGTACAGCAGGTCTTATACCCTATAGACTGGGGAGATACTGGACAGGTACAGCAGGTCTAACACCCTATAGACTGGGGAGATACTGGACATTCAACCCAATTCAAGGGGCTTTATTGGTATGGGAAACATATGTTTACATTGCCAAAGCAGGTTTCTGTCTGTCTGTCTGTCTGTCTGTCTGTCTGTCTGTCTGGAGGGAGGGATGGAGGGAGGGAGAGAAGACGGAGGGAAGGGAGTGATGGAGAGAAGATGGAGGGAGGGAGAGAAGACGGAGGGAAGGGAGTGATGGAGAGAAGATGGAGGGAGGGAGAGAAGACGGAGGGAAGGGAGTGATGGAGAGATGATGGAGGGAGGGAGAGAAGACGGAGGGAGGGAGAGAAGACGGAGGGAAGGGAGTGATGGAGAGAAGACGGAGGGAGGGAGAGAAGACGGAGGGAAGGGAGTGATGGAGAGAAGATGGAGGGAGGGAGAGAAGACGGAGGGAAGGGAGTGATGGAGAGAAGACGGAGGGAGGGAGAGAAGACGGAGGGAAGGGAGTGATGGAGAGAAGATGGAGGGAGGGAGAGAAGACGGAGGGAAAGGAGTGATGGAGAGAAGATGGAGGGAGGGAGAGAAGACGGACAGTGGGAGAAACAATATATATCTCTCCCTGTCTCAAATAGACACACACTAGCTGACCGACTAGATCTGACACATCCATCTAGCATCCCGGCAGGACACCGCTTTCTCTCTCTCCCCTTTCTCTCTCTCTCTCCCTCTCTATCCCTCTCTTTCTCTCTAAATTGGCCTCTGATAGAGTACACATCTCCTATAATGATACATAAATGCATTCAAAGTTGCTATAAAACATGACAAACACACACAACTTCTAATTTTCCTCAACAACCACAGCAATGAGACAGTATTTATGTTTCCTAAATAGAACTAACTCTTTGAGACTCCTACTAGGTGATATGTCAATAGTGTTGCCATTCACTTAAAGTCACAGTGATACCCCAGCGACAGGTACAGTGTCCATACCCTAGTGACAGGTACAGTGTCCATACCTAGTGACAGGTACAGTGTCCATACCTAGTGACAGGTACAGTGTCCATACCCTAGTGACAGGTACAGTGTCCATACCTAGTGACAGGTACAGTGTCCATACCTAGTGACAGGTACAGTGTCCATACCTAGTGACAGGCACAGTGTCCATACCCTAGTGACAGGCACAGTGTCCATACCCCAGCGACAGGTACAGTGTCCATACCCTAGCGACAGGTACAGTGTCCATACCCTAGTGACAGGTACAGTGTCCATACCCTAGTGACAGGTACAGTGTCCATACCCTAGTGACAGGCACAGTGTCCATACCCTAGTGACAGGTACAGTGTCCATACCCTAGTGACAGGTACAGTGTCCATACCCTAGTGACAGGTACAGTGTCCATACCTTAGTGACAGGTACAGTGTCCATACCCTAGTGACAGGTACAGTGTCCATACCCTAGTGACAGGCACAGTGTCCATACCCCAGCGACAGGTACAGTGTCCATACCCTAGCGACAGGTACAGTGTCCATACCCTAGTGACAGGTACAGTGTCCATACCCTAGTGACAGGTACAGTGTCCATACCCTAGTGACAGGCACAGTGTCCATACCCTAGTGACAGGTACAGTGTCCATACCCTAGTGACAGGTACAGTGTCCATACCTTAGTGACAGGTACAGTGTCCATACCTTAGTGACAGGTACAGTGTCCATACCCTAGTGACAGGTACAGTGTCCATACCCTAGTGACAGGTACAGTGTCCATACCCTAGTGACAGGTACAGTGTCCATACCCTAGTGACAGGTACAGTGTCCATACCCTAGTGACAGGTACAGTGTCCATACCCTAGTGACAGGTACAGTGTCCATACCCTAGTGACAGGTACAGTGCCCATACCCTAGTGACAGGTACAGTGTCCATACCCTAGTGACAGGTACAGCGTCCATACCCTAGTGACAGGTACAGTGTCCATACCCTAGTGACAGGTACAGTGTCCATACCCTAGTGACAGGTACAGTGTCCATACCCTAGTGACAGGCACAGTGTCCATACCCTAGTGACAGGTACAGTGTCCATACCCTAGTGACAGGTACAGTGTCCATACCCTAGTGACAGGTACAGTGTCCATACCCTAGTGACAGGTACAGTGTCCATACCCTAGTGACAGGTACAGTGTCCATACCCTAGTGACAGGTACAGTGTCCATACCCTAGTGACAGGCACAGTGTCCATACCCTAGTGACAGGTACAGTGTCCATACCCTAGTGACAGGCACAGTGTCCATACCAGTGACAGGCACAGCGTCCATACCAGTGACAGGCACAGTGTCCATACCAGTGACAGGTACAGTGTCCATACCCTAGTGACAGGAACAGTGTCCATAACCAGAGGCTAGGTGTCTGCTGAAACAGACCTGCATCCCAACAGGACCTTCAGCACTGATCAGATATAACAGTCCCGTGAAGGGAGCTGGGGACTGTGTGTGATGTGTGTGTGATGTGTTGTTGGAGGGGTTTACTATTCTCGTGGGAACCAAAAGTCCTCCCAACGATAGTAAAACAAGAAAAAATTGGAACAAGTGTGGACAGTTAGCATGTCCCCACAAGGAAAAAGGCCATTTTAGGCTTAGGGTTTAGAATTAGGGTTAGAATTAGGGACAGGGTTAAGGTTAGTTTAGGGTTAGTGTAAGGGTTAGGGGTTAGAATTAGGGTTAGAATTATGGTTAGAATTAGGGATAGGGTTAAGGTTAGTTTAGGGTTATGGGTTGGAATTAGGGATAGAATTAGGATTCAAATTAGGGTTAGAATTAGGGATATGATTCAGGTTAGTTTAGGGTTAGTTTAAGGGTTAGGGGTTAGAATTAGGGTTAGAATTAGGGATAGGGTTAAGGTTAGTTTTGGGTTATGGGTTAGAATTAGGGTTAGAATTAGGGATAGGGTGAGGGTTAGTGTGCATTGACAAACAGGTGTGAGTGATTGAGGCAATACCTGAGGTGGGTTAGGGGTTAGGGTTAGGGTTAGGGTGAGGGTTAGGGTGAGGCATTACCTGAGGTGGGTTAGGGTTAGGGTTAGGGTTAGGGTTAGGGTGAGGGTTAGGGTGAGGCATTACCTGAGGTGGGTTAGGGTTAGGGTGAGGGTTAGGGTTAGGGTGAGGCATTACCTGAGGTGGGTTAGGGTTAGGGTTAGGGTTAGGGTTAGGGTGAGGGTTAGGGTGAGGCATTACCTGAGGTGGGTTAGGGTTAGGGTTAGGGTGAGGGTTAGGGTGAGGCATTACCTGAGGTGGGTTAGGGTTAGGGTTAGGGTTAGGGTGAGGGTTAGGGTGAGGCATTACCTGAGGTGGGTTAGGGTTAGGGTTAGGGTTAGGGTGAGGGTTAGGGTGAGGCATTACCTGAGGTGGGTTAGGGTTAGGGTTAGGGTTAGGGTGAGGATTAGGGTGAGGCATTACATGAGGTGGGTTAGGGTTAGGGTTAGGGTTAGGGTTAGGGTGAGGGTTAGGGTGAGGGTTAGGGTGAGGCATTACCTGAGGTGGGTTAGGGTTAGGGTTAGGGTTAGGGTGAGGGTTAGGGTGAGGCATTACCTGAGGTGGGTTAGGGTTAGGGTTAGGGTTAGGGTGAGGGTTAGGGTTAGGGTGAGGGTTAGGGTGAGGCATTACCTGAGGTGGGTTAGGGTTAGGGTTAGGGTGAGGGTTAGGGTGAGGCATTACCTGAGGTGGGTTAGGGTTAGGGTTAGGGTTAGGGTTAGGGTGAGGGTTAGGTTGAGGCATTACCTGAGGTGGGTTAGGGTTAGGGTTAGGGTGAGGGTTAGGGTGAGGCATTACCTGAGGTGGGTTAGCGTTAGGGTTAGGGGTTAGGGTTAGGGTTAGGGTGAGGCATTACCTGAGGTGAGGTGTGTTAGGGTTAGGGGTTAGGGGTTAGGGTGAGGCATTACTTGAGGTGAGGTGGGTTAGGGTTAGGGTTAGAGGGTTAGGGTTAGGGTTAGGCATTACCTAAGGTGAGGTGTGTTAGGGTTAGGGTTAGGGGTTAGGGGTTAGGGTGAGGCATTACTTGAGGTGAGGTGGGTTAGGGTTAGGGTTAGAGGGTTAGGGGTTAGGGTTAGGGTTAGGGTGAGGCATTACCTGAGGTGAGGTGTGTTAGGGTTAGGGTTAGGGGTTAGGGGTTAGGGTGAGGCATTACCTGAGGTGAGGTGGGTTAGGGTTAGGGTTAGGGGGTTAGGGGTTAGGGTTAGGGTTAGGGTGAGGGTTAGGGTGAGGCATTACCTGAGGTGGGTTAGGGTTAGGGTTAGGGTTAGGGTGAGGGTTAGGGTGAGGCATTACCTGAGGTGGGTTAGGGTTAGGGTTAGGGTGAGGGTTAGGGTGAGGCATTACCTGAGGTGGGTTAGGGTTAGGGTTAGGGTTAGGGTGAGGGTTAGGGTGAGGCATTACCTGAGGTGGGTTAGGGTTAGGGTTAGGGTTAGGGTTAGGGTGAGGGTTAGGGTTAGGGTGAGGGTTAGGGTGAGGCATTACCTGAGGTGGGTTAGGGTTAGGGTTAGGGTTAGGGTGAGGGTTAGGGTGAGGCATTACCTGAGGTGGGTTAGGGTTAGGGTTAGGGTTAGGGTGAGGGTTAGGGTGAGGCATTACCTGAGGTGGGTTAGGGTTAGGGTTAGGGTTAGGGTGAGGGTTAGGGTGAGGCATTACCTGAGGTGGGTTAGCGTTAGGGTTAGGGGTTAGGGTTAGGGTGAGGCATTACCTGAGGTGAGGTGTGTTAGGGTTAGGGTTAGGGGTTAGGGGTTAGGGTGAGGCATTACTTGAGGTGAGGTGGGTTAGGGTTAGGGCTAGAGGGTTAGGGGTTAGGGTGAGGCATTACCTGAGGTGAGGTGGGTTAGGGTTAGGGTTAGGGGGTTAGGGGTTAGGGTTAGGGTTAGGGTGAGGCATTACCTGAGGTGAGGTGGGTTAGGGTTAGTGTTAGGGTTAGTGTGCAGGGACACACAGGTGTGAGTGAGTGAGGCATTACCTGAGGTGGGTTAGGTTTAGGGTTAGGGGTTAGGGTGAGGCATTACCTGAGGTGAGGTGGGTTAGGGTTAGGGTGAGGCATTACCTGAGGTGAGATGGGTTAGGGGTTAGGGTGAGGGTTAGGGGTTAGGGTGAGGGTTAGGGTGAGGCATTACCTGAGGTGAGGTGGGTTAGGGTTAGGGTAAGGCATTACCTGAGGTGAGATGGGTTAGGGTTAGGGGTTAGGGTGAGGGTTAGGGTGAGGGTTAGGGTGAGGCATTACCTGAGGTGAGATGGGTTAGGGTTAGGGGTTAGGGTGAGGGTTAGGGTTAGGGTGAGGCATTACCTGAGGTGAGATGGGTTAGGGGTTAGGGTGAGGGTTAGGGTGAGGGTTAGGGTGAGGCATTACCTGAGGTGAGGTGGGTTAGGGTTAGGGTGAGGCATTACCTGAGGTGAGATGGGTTAGGGTTAGGTGTTAGGGTGAGGGTTAGGGTTAGGGTGAGGGTGAGGCATTACCTGAGGTGAGATGGGTTAGGGGTTAGGGTGAGGGTTAGGGTGAGGGTTAGGGTTAGGGTGAGGCATTACCTGAGGTGAGGTGGGTTAGGGTTAGGGTTAGGGGTTAGGGTTAGGGGTTAGGGATAGGGTGAGGCATTACCTGAGGTGAGGTGGGTTAGGGTTAGGGTTAGGGGTTAGGGTTAGGGTTAGGGGTTAGGGTTAGGGTGAGGCATTACCTGAGGTGAGGTAGGTTAGGGTTAGGGTTAGGGGTTAGGGTTAGGGGTTAGGGTTAGGGTGAGGCATTACCTGAGGTGGGTGACTTGCTTCTCTCCATGTCCATGGACACCTGGTTGTCGGACAGTTCCGTTAGGCCTGTCACAGCCAATCAGATTCCAGGAGGAAGAGGAGGAGGAAGTGGGATAGAGAGAGACTCTTTAGTCATGGTCATATAAAGAAAGCATGATGATACAATAGACAGTTGTCAGTGTTGTAACAGTGTCTGTTGCAATGGTGATACAATAGACAGTTTGCAGTGCTGTAACAGTGTATGTTGCCATGGTGATACAACAGACAGTTGTCAGTGCTGTAACAGTGTATGTTGCCATGGTAATATAACAATCAGTTGTCAGTGCTGCAACAGTGTCTGTTGCAATGGTGATACAATAGACAGTTGTCAGTGCTGCAACAGTGTATGTTGCCATGGTGATACAACATACAGTTGTCAGTGCTGTAACAGTGTCTGTTGCCATGGTAATATAACAATCAGTTGTCAGTGTTGTAACAATGTCTGTTAGCACAGTGATACAACAGACAGTTGTCAGTGCTCTAACCGTGTCTGTTGCCATGGTGATACAACATGCAGTTGTCAGTGCTGTAACCATCTCTGTTGCCATGGTAATATAACAATTGGTTGTCAGTGCCGTAACAGTGCTTGTTGCCATGGTGATACAATGGACAGTTGTCAGTGCTGTAACATTGTATGTTGCCATGGTGATACAACCTGCAGTTGTCAGTAGCATAACAGTGTATGTTGCCATGGTGATACAACATGCAGTTGTCAGTAGCATAACAGTGTATGTTGCCATGGTGATACAACATGCAGTTGTCAGTAGCATAACAGTGTCTGTTGCCATGGTGATACAACATGCAGTTGTCCGTAGCATAACAGTGTCTGTTGCCTTTCTGAGGATGACAACTCTGATCCTGAAGCAACACAGAAGATTCAGGAAGTTTCACCCATACATGATGATCGCATATTCACTTCCCACTGGGGGGTAAAAACTGGTTGAGTCAACGTTGTTTCCATGTCATTTCAACCACCAAGATCTATGTGATGATGGCGAATCCATGTTGAAAACTAATTAGATGTGTAAATGTAAGGGCATTGTCTATTTTTTTTCCCCCACCCAACTTTTAACCTAAACCCAATGACATGTTGAACATTTTTTGGTTGATTTCACATTGAATTCACATTAGTTGACAACTTCAATCCAAATGTAAATCCAAACTAGAAGGTGAACTGACGTTCTGTGCCCAGATGGTCGTGCTGTTGTCATCTCACATTTCTCTATTTATAATTGTCTAAAGACTTCCTGGAAATTGACGATCGCTGTAGCCAGAGGGTTATACAGAATAATACGTGAATCCACGTTGAAGCTCGGGATCAGCTTAGCACACCATCAGCATGCATGACAACAAACACCATAGGAAATGAGGCCTGCAAATGAGGCCTGCAAGTTGCCTTGTTTTTTTTAGAGATTCCTCCCTGAGATTGGAAGGTTGGAAGTTCGATTCCCAGCTTAGTCATACCAAAGACTGTATAAATGAGACCTGATGCGTCTCTGCTTGGCCCTCAGCATTAAGGATATAGATTTTGGGGTAAGGCAAGCTACCTCGCGCTACAGGAAGCTACCTCGCGCTACAGGAAGCTACCTCGCGCTACAGGAAGCTATCTCAAGGTAGGGCGTCATTGTAAATAAGAATTTGTTCTTAACTAACTTGCCTCGTTAAATGAACGTAAAATAAAAAATAAATATATACTTTGGTACTTAAGTATATTTTAGAAATAACATCTTCTTTTGACACTTCAGTATATTTAAAACCAAAAAAACAGTTTTACTTTTACTCAAATTATATTTTACTGGGTGACTTTCATTTTTACTTCAATCATTTTCTATTAAGGTATCTTTACTTTTACTCAAATAATAAGATTGGGTACTTTTTCCACCACTGGGGGGTTGGAACCGAAATAGTTTTCTAATCATTTCGTTCTAAACAGAACCATCTGAAATGGAAGGCAATGCCAATTCAGACGGTTAAAATATATACGCCGTGCAGTGCAAGCCTCATTCAAATAGACAAACACAAATGATAAAGATGGAACAAAGACCTCGTCACAGAGTGATGAAGCAAACTCATGTGAAATCTAAACTTTACTATTTTAGTTAATTAAATTAAATCTAGTCTACCGGTAGCATTAGACCAGCGTCCTCGAATTATGGGCAATGTTGCGTTTCATAAATAAATCATCACAATTTCCCTAGTGTGTTGTATTTTCATATTTCAAAAGTACATTGTTATAACTGAGTAACTTTGCTGGGACAAAACTCAGCTGAGAAGTTTTAATTAAATCCATGACTTTGATCAACTGCAGTGGGAAAAAAAAGAATGACGTAATTAATCAAATGAATGGTAATTAAAAATAAATCATAATAAATATCTCACAAAGAAGTCGATAATGATCCAAATATTGACTTAGCTATAAAAGGTGCACATAATATTTATAATACAATGTTTGAATGTCTTTGTCATGATTTGTAATTTCAATCACTCATATCTTCTGTGCTTCCTTTTTGCAATGTACATACTGTGGCTTGGCTATTTGACATTTAGTCATTTCATAAACGAGATACAATATTCTAACGGGACCTTGGCAAAAGGACCTACTATATTGAGATAACTGGACTATTGGGATTTAACATGACACAGGTTCTGATAAAGCCGTGGCATTTAATTTGATAGCGGTTGCGCTGACACCGGGATTTGTCTTTAACTCTTGGGGAGTTGCTTCAGAGCTGTTTCAGTAAAAATCTATGTCATTCCAATCATCTCTCTAGTACGCCCCCTTGCCACTATCCTCTTGCCCCCTTAATTCCTTGTCCCACTTCGTCCCTTGTCCCCTTGTCTCCTTGTCTCCTTGCCTTGAGGATCACCTGACTTACTCTGATAGGACTTATGGATCCTTTTCTTTGAATCTGAATAAAAGTGAGACAGGCTACGCATGCAAAAGTCTTTAGGTAGTTTCACATGCCCATACCAGCAGCCGTAGACACCAAGAGGGAGGGAGGAGGGAGGAGGAGGAAGAGGAGGAGGGAGAGAGAGAAGAACACATGCCCATACCAGCAGCCGTAAACACCAAGACGGAGGGAGGAGGGAGGAGGAGGAGGAAGAGGAGGAGGGAGAGAGAGAAGAACACATGCCCATACCAGCAGCCATAGACACCAAGAGGGAGGGAGGAGGGAGGAGGAGGAAGAGGAGGAGGGAGAGAGAGAGAAGAACACATGCCCATACCAGCAGCCATAGACACCAAGAGGGAGGGAGGAGGGAGGAGGAGGAAGAGGAGGAGGGAGAGAGAGAGAAGAACACATGCCCATACCAGCAGCCGTAGACACCAAGAGGGAGGGAGGAGGGAGGAGGAGGAAGAGGAGGAGGGGGAGAGAGAGAGAAGAACACATGCCCATACCAGCAGCCGTAGACACCAAGAGGGAGGGAGGAGGGAGGAGGAGGGAGAGGAGGAGGGAGAGAGAGAGAAGAACACATGCCCATACCAGCAGCCATAGACACCAAGAGGGAGGGAGGAAGGAGGAGGAGGAAGAGGAGGAGGGAGAGAGAGAGAAGAACACATGCCCATACCAGCAGTCATAGACACCAAGAGGGAGGGAGGAAGGAGGAAGAGGAGGAAGGAGAGAGAGAGAGAAGAACACATGCCCATACCAGCAGCCATAGACACCAAGAGGGAGGGAGGAAGGAGGAGGAGGAAGAGGAGGAGGGAGAGAGAGAGAAGAACACATGCCCATACCAGCAGTCATAGACACCAAGAGGGAGGGAGGAAGGAGGAAGAGGAGGAAGGAGAGAGAGAGAGAAGAACACATGCCCATACCAGCAGCCATAGACACCAAGAGGGAGGGAGGAAGGAGGAGGAGGAAGAGGAGGAGGGAGAGAGAAGAACACATGCCCATACAAGCAGCCATAGACACCAAGAGGGAGGGAGGAGGGAGGAGGAGGAAGAGGAGGAGGGAGAGAGAGAGAGAGAAGAACACATGCC
This sequence comes from Oncorhynchus clarkii lewisi, assembly GCF_045791955.1. Classification (NCBI taxonomy): domain Eukaryota; kingdom Metazoa; phylum Chordata; class Actinopteri; order Salmoniformes; family Salmonidae; genus Oncorhynchus; species Oncorhynchus clarkii. Next base: position 84,780,951 of record NC_092149.1, read on the forward strand.
TATACCAGCAGCCATAGACACCAAGAGGGAGGGAGGAGGGAGGAGGAGGAAGAGGAAGAGGGAGAGAGAGAGAACACATGCCCATACCAGCAGCCATAGACACCAAGAGGGAGGGAGGAGGGAGGAGGAGGAAGAGGAGGAGGGAGAGAGAGAGAAGAACAAATGCCCATACCAGCAGCCATAGACACCAAGAGGGAGGGAGGAGGAAGAGGAGGAGGGAGAGAGAGAAGAACACATGCCCATACCAGCAGCCATAGACACAAAGAGGGAGGGAGGAGGGAGGAGGAGGAAGAGGAGGAGGGAGAGAAGAACACATGCCCATACCAGCAGCCGTAGACACCAAGAAGGAGGGAGGAGGAGGAAGAGGAGGAGGGAGAGAGAGAGAGAGAAAGAGAGAGAGAAAGAAGAACACATGCCCATACCAGCAGCCATAGACACCAAGAGGGAGGGAGGAGGGAGGAGGAGGAAGAGGAGGAGGGAGGGAGAGAGAGAGAAGAACACATGCCCATACCAGCAGCCATAGACACCAAGAGGGAGGGAGGAGGGAGGAAGAGGAAGAGGAGGGAGAGAGAGAGAAGAACACATGCCCACACCAGCAGCCATAGACACCAAGAGGGAGGGAGGAAGGAGGAGGAGGAAGAGGAGGAGGGAGAGAGAGAGAGAAGAACACAAGGCCCAGAGTGAAAAGGAAAGTGAAGGCAAGCAGAAACCCAGTTAGTGTATAGTGGAGAAACCCAAAAGATCAACTCAGAACAGTAAATAAATTGAGGGGGAGGGAGGAAAAACTCTGATTGGCTGGAGCTGATTGGCTCCCAAGTGGGTGGGTCTATGACCTCCCAGGACCACCCATGGCTGCACCCCTGCCCAGTCATGTGAAACCCATAGATTAGGGCCTAATGAATATCCACTATTGATGGATGTCCTTACATGAATTGTAAGTCAGTAGTTGAAATTGTTGCATTTTGCTTTGACATTTTTCTTCAGCATAGATTCAACCTCGGGGGGAGATTTGCAAATTGGCTACTTTGAAAAATCTGAAATAGAAAATATATTTTGATTTGTTTAAGACTTTTTTGGTTACTACATGATTCCATATGTGTTCTTTCACAGTGTTGATGTCTTCACTTGTATTTTACAACGTAGAAAATAGTAAAAATAAAGAAAAACCCTGAATGATTTGACTGATTTGACTGATACTGTATACCTCTCCATAATGCGTGGGAATACTTTGGAAACATTTTCCAAATAAAAAACATTTGGACCTCATTTGCTGTTGTTTTTGCAGTCTTACTTCCACCCTAAAAATGTTTTTTTTTTTTTGGGGGGGGGGCAAATAAAATCACCCGCAGGCCAAATTGGGCCGGCGGCCAACAGTTTGGGGAACCCTGGTCTAAGATATGCTAAGAGATGCTTCGGTAGGTCTTATCTAAGAGTAGTGCTCAAGCAAAAGTGACTGAAAGAACCACAACACGCACATGACGCCACCGTGGTATGCAGCCGGTCACATGCACCTCACGTGGTTGTTTGTGAATGGTGGTGTGTTTTGTTTTGTTTATGTATTGTAGAGAGGCAGAGAGGTTAGGAGAAGAGACAGAGAGGTTAGGAGAAGAGACAGAGAGGTTAGGAGAAGAGGCAGAGAGGTTAGGAGAAGAGACAAAGAGTTTAGGAGAAGAGACAGAAAGGTTAGGAGAAGAGACAGAGAGGCTAGGAGAAGAGACAGAGAGGTTAGGAGAAGAGGCAGAGAGGTTAGGAGAAGAGACAAAGAGGTTAGGAGAAGAGACAGAGAGGTTAGGAGAAGAGACAAAGAGGTTAGGAGAAGAGACAGAGAGGTTAGGAGAAGAGACAGAGAGGTTAGGAGAAGAGACAGAGAGGCTAGGAGAAGAGACAGAGAGGTTAGGAGAAGAGACAAAGAGGTTAGGAGAAGAGACAGAGAGGTTAGGAGAAGAGACAGAGAGGCTAGGAGAAGAGACAGAGAGGTTAGGAGAAGAGACAAAGAGGTTAGGAGAAGAGACAGAGAGGTTAGGAGAAGAGACAGAGAGGCTAGGAGAAGAGACAGAGAGGTTAGGAGAAGAGACAGAGAGGCTAGGAGAAGAGACAGAGAGGTTAGGAGAAGAGACAGAGAGGCTAGGAGAAGAGACAGAGAGGTTAGGAGAAGAGACAGAGAGGTTAGGAGAAGAGACAGAGAAGTTAGGAGAAGAGACAGAGAGGTTAGGAGAAGAGACAGAGAGGTTAGGAGAAGAGACAGAGGTTTGGAGAAGAGACAGAGAGGTTAGGAGAAGAGACAGAGAGGTTAGGAGAAGAGACAGAGAAGTTAGGAGAAGAGACAGAGAGGTTAGGAGAAGAGACAGAGAGGCTAGGAGAAGAGACAGAGAGGTTAGGAGAAGAGACAGAGAGGTTAGGAGAAGAGAGAGAGGTTAGGAGAAGAGACAGAGGTTAGGAGAAGAGACGGAGAGGTTAGGAGAAGAGACAGAGAGGTTAGGAGAAGAGACGGAGAGGTTAGGAGAAGAGACAGAGGTTAGGAAAAGAGACAGAGAGGTTAGGAGAAGAGACAAAGAGGTTAGGAGAAGAGACAGAGAGGTTAGGAGAAGAGACAGAGAGGCTAGGAGAAGAGACAGAGAGGTTAGGAGAAGAGACAGAGAGGTTAGGAGAAGATACAGAGAGGTTAGGAGAAGAGACAGAGAGGTTAGGAGAAGAGACAGAGAGGTTAGGAGAAGAGGCAGAGAGGTTAGGAGAAGAGACAGAGAGGTTAGGAGAAGAGACAGAGAGGTTAGGAGAAGAGACAGAGAGGCTAGGAGAAGAGACAGAGAGGTTAGGAGAAGAGACAAAGAGGTTAGGAGAAGAGACAGAGAGGTTAGGAGAAGAGACAGAGAGGCTAGGAGAAGAGACAGAGAGGTTAGGAGAAGAGACAGAGAGGCTAGGAGAAGAGACAGAGAGGTTAGGAGAAGAGACAGAGAGGCTAGGAGAAGAGACAGAGAGGTTAGGAGAAGAGACAGAGAGGTTAGGAGAAGAGACAGAGAGGCTAGGAGAAGAGACAGAGAGGTTAGGAGAAGAGACAGAGAGGCTAGGAGAAGAGACAGAGAGGTTAGGAGAAGAGACAGAGAGGCTAGGAGAAGAGACAGAGAGGTTAGGAGAAGAGACAGAGAGGTTAGGAGAAGAGACAGAGGTTTGGAGAAGAGACAGAGAGGTTAGGAGAAGAGACAGAGAGGTTAGGAGAAGAGACAGAGAAGTTAGGAGAAGAGACAGAGGTTATGAGAAGAGACAGAGGTTAGGAGAAGAGACAGAGAGGTTAGGAGAAGAGACAGAGAGGTTAGGAGAAGAGACTAAGACGTTAGGAGAAGAGACAGAGGTTAGGAGAAGAGACAGAGGTTAGGAGAAGAGACAGAGAGGTTAGGAGAGGAGACAGAGAGGTTAGGAGAAGAGACAGAGAGGCTAGGAGAAGAGAAAGAGAGGCTAGGAGAAGAGACAGAGAGGCTAGGAGAAGAGACAGAGAGGTTAGGAGAAGAGACAGAGAGGTTAGGAGAAGAGACTAAGACGTTAGGAGAAGAGACAGAGGTTAGGAGAAGAGACAGAGAGGTTAGGAGAAGAGACAGAGAGGTTAGGAGAAGAGACAGAGAGGCTAGGAGAAGAGACAAAGAGGTTAGGAGAAGAGACAGAGAGGTTAGGAGAAGAGACAGAGAGGCTAGGAGAAGAGACAGAGAGGTTAGGAGAAGAGACAGAGAGGTTAGGAGAAGATACAGAGAGGTTAGGAGAAGAGACAGAGAGGTTAGGAGAAGAGACAGAGAGGTTAGGAGAAGAGGCAGAGAGGTTAGGAGAAGAGACAGAGAGGTTATTAGAAGAGACAGAGGTTAGGAGAAGAGACAGAGAGGTTAGGAGAAGAGACAGAGAGGTTAGGAGAAGAGATAGAGAGGCCAAATTGGGCCGGCGGCCAACAGTTTGGGGAACCCTGGTCTAAGATATGCTAAGAGATGCTTCGGTAGGTCTTATCTAAGAGTAGTGCTCAAGCAAAAGTGACTGAAAGAACCACAACACGCACATGACGCCACCGTGGTATGCAGCCGGTCACATGCACCTCACGTGGTTGTTTGTGAATGGTGGTGTGTTTTGTTTTGTTTATGTATTGTAGTGAGGCAGAGAGGTTCGGAGAAGAGACAGAGAGGTTAGGAGAAGAGACAGAGAGGTTAGGAGAAGAGGCAGAGAGGTTAGGAGAAGAGACAAAGAGGTTAGGAGAAGAGACAGAGAGGTTAGGAGAAGAGACAGAGAGGCTAGGAGAAGAGACAGAGAGGTTAGGAGAAGAGTCAGAGAGGCTAGGAGAAGAGACAGAGGCTAGGAGAAGAGACAGAGAGGTTAGGAGAAGAGGCAGAGAGGTTAGGAGAAGAGACAGAGAGGCTAGGAGAAGAGACAGAGAGGTTAGGAGAAGAGACAGATAGGTTAGGAGAAGAGACAGAGAGGTTAGGAGAAGAGACAGATAGGTTAGGAGAAGAGACAGAGAGGTTAGGAGAAGAGACAGGAAAGAGAAAGAAAGGACAACTGAGATAAGATTAAGACAGAAATGGAGAGTGAGGTCATGACAGATACCAGAAAGATAAAAAGAAAATGGGAGAAGAGAGAGACAGAGAGATGTAGAGAGAGGGAGAAATTGTTGATACAGTCTATGTCTATGTGTGTGAACATACCAGTACATGTGATTACTGTACATTTATGTGTACAGTATATGCATTTGTATTTGAGTGTGTGTGTGTGTGTGTGTGTGTGTATGTGTGTGTGTTGTATGTGCGAGGAACACGGGGCGTGTTCCCCTACCTGAGGTGGACTGTCTGTTTTTGCGTGGGGAGCGTGTGAGGCGTTGGTAGGGGTCAGCAGCTCCGTACAGGTCCAACGTGCTCACACACATCAGGATGGTCTTCTGAATGTAGTCCACCACCACTAGACCATTGCAGCTCCCAAACGCTAGACTGACACACAGAAACACACACAGAAACACACACAGAAACACAGAGCAAGTCTAGTTAGTGTGAAATGGATTGGAGTAACTGAAAGAACACGAGGTTCTGCACCCATAACCTGAAGAATAGTTCCTATCTAATGTAATTGGCATCTTAGTATATATAGTACTGTTCACTCTTAGGGGGAGGGGGGGGGGGGGGTAACGAGTGGATGACAGAGGAGCCTCTTAAAGAAGAAGTTACAGGTCTGTGAGAGCCAGAAATCTTGCTGGTTTGTAGGTGACCAAATACTTATTTTCCACCATAATTTGCAAATAAATTCATTAAAAATCCTACAAAGTGATTTTCTGGATTTTTTTCTCCTCATTTTGTCTGTCATAGTTGAAGTATACCTATGATGAAAATTACAGGCCTCTCATCTTTTTAAGTGGGAGAACTTGCACAATTGGTGGCTGACAAACTACTTTTTTGCCCCACTGTACATATATGAAACATACATATATTGATTCCAATGTACACTAGAACATCACTTTAGATTGCAGCTCAATATACTGAGACCTAACCCCAGTGTATATACTGTTTCTTTCATACCAAGTGGTATGCAGATGTAGAGACATAAGCCCAGTGTATGTACTGTTTCTTTCATACCAAGTGGTATGCAGATGTAGAGACATAAGCCCAGTGTATGTGTAGGGGTGAAAACCTACAGTACCAGTGCCAAGACAGTATACAGAACAAACTGAAGAGATGACTAAAATCCACTTTAACGAATGAATAGCTTCAGGGGAGCACGGTTAGTGACCTTGTCTGTGTATGCCTCCTGCACTGTAGACTCACTGTAGACTCTTATTTTATTTTTTTTAAGAGCTGCGAATGTATCAACTTTTTCGACCAAACTCTGGAAAACATAAGCTTGGTAATGACCTTGAGGTTTTTCTATTGATTAACTGTAGAGAAGCAGCCAAGGAGGAATCAAAGTTTCTCTCCTCTGTCAAAACAGCCTCTTTTCCCAGAAAACCAGACACGTTTTTTTCAAAACTTTTTTTGAATCATGTTTCACCGATTACAGTTTCCTTCTGCTACGGTTAAATTATAGATGAGTGGGTGAAATGAAATATGTATTCGTGTATTTAGGCGTATGCTTTATTCAATTTATTAGAAAATAGCTGCTGGGATGATGAATAAAGAGGCAGAGAGGGACTGAGACAGAAAGGGACAGAGAGAGAGAGAGGGACAGAGACAGAAAGGGACAGAGAGAGAGAGAGGGACAGAGACAGAGGGACAGAGAGAGAGAGAGAGAGAGAGAGAGAGAGAGAGAGAGAGGGGACAGAGACAGAGAGGGACAGACAGAGACACAGAGAGAGAGAGAGGGAGAGAGAGGGACAGAGGCAGAGAGGGACAGAGACAGAGAGGGACAGAGAGAGAGAGAGTGAGAGAGAGAGAGAGAGAGAGAGAGAGAGAGAGAGGGAGAGAGAGAGGGACAGAAAGAGAGAGAGGCAGAGAGACCGAGGGACAGAGACAGAGAGGGACAGAGACAGAGAGGGACAGAGAGCCGAGAGTCACTCACAGGCCATAGGCAGAGTTGATATCCAGGCTGGTGATCTGCTGGGGGGGCTCTCTATCCACCCATTGCAGCTGCATCACCAACTCAGCCTGGTACCCCGGGGGCATGCGCACTGGACGACTCTTCACCCTGACATACAGAGAGGGAGGGAGGGGGGGATAGAGGGGAAAGACAGTTTGAAAGTTATAACAATTTTACCATCACAGCGACACCTTGGTAGACCTTGTTGAGGTGTCTGACAGCGACACCTTGGTAGACCATGTTGAGGTGTCTGACAGCGACACCTTGGTAGACCCTGTTGAGGTGTCTGACAGCGACACCTTGGTAGACCCTGTTGAGGTGTCTGACAGCGACACCTTGGTAGACCCTGTTGAGGTGTCTGACAGCGACACCTTGGTAGACCCTGTTGAGGTGTCTGACAGCAACACCTTGGTAGACCCTGTTGAGGTGTCTGACAGCGACACCTTGGTAGACCCTGTCGAGGTGTATGACAGAAGTGACTCACTTGCGGTAGTGGAGGCTGTCTTGTGAGCCGTTGCTGGGGCTACCGGGCATCTGGGGGGAGTGGGAACTGGGGTCTGAGAAACACTGGTCTGTCTCTGACAGGGAGATGATGTCCTCTGAATCAAACTGCAGACGCACTTCTAGAGACTGTGGATTAGATTAGATGATATTAGATGTATTATCCTGCCACAGGGGGAAAGTTGTGTGGTGCTTCAAAAGACAATACAAATTCATAAATACTGTAGTAAAAAAGAGAGTAGAATATAAATATAGTATTTAATGTAGTATTTTGCAGACTTTAAAACACTGTAGTGTTTTGTGGACTATGGTATACTGCAGTATTTACTGTAGTATTTTGTAGACTAGTATACTGTAGTATTTACTGTAGTGTTTTGCAGACTGTAGTCTACTGTAGTATTTACTGTAGTGTTTTGCAGACTGTAGTATACTGTAGTATTTACTGTAGTGGTTTGCAGACTGTAGTATACTGTAGTATTTACTGTAGTGTTTCTGGGGACTTTACTGTAGTTTTTACTTAAGTGTTTTCATTTGTTATCTTTGACATTGAAGTGGGGGGGGGGGCTTTCTCCTTGAGAAAACCTACTGAACAAGACGCTAAAATAGCACATTTTCCATAACCTGTTGGTAGGTAGGACTGGGTTCTGAACAGAGAGTTCAGAGCTCCTGCTCTAATCTATAGGAACAAAATGTATGGTCTATACTTGTCACGTAGGTTTCTCACTCACGGGTGACACAAATTGGGATATTGGGGAGGGGAAGGCCTAGGGTATATGCAAATTAGAATACTGTAGTACTACTGTAGTACTACTGTAGTACTACCTATAATTAAACAAGTGTGCGGACTGAACTGTTTTTGCAGAAATTTCTGCAGTATATACAGAGTTTTTGTGTGGATAATACTGTAGTATTTACTGCAGAGTTTTTGTGTGGATAATACTGTAGGATTTACTACATAGTTTTTGTGTGGATAATACTGTAGTATTGTAGTTGAATCAGCTGTACTGACTGGGGAAGCGGGTTAGGAAACATCTCTCATCCACTCACCACTATCTCTGCGTTGGCGTCGTGTTTGCTGAAACGGTAGAGGATGACGTGGGCAGAGATGCCCACCACACAGAAGAGACGGCTCTGCGGGCACCAGCGGACCATCTGAATGGCGTAAGGGTCCTCCTCTACCTGCTCGACCGCCCGGCCTTCACCCGCATTGGGGTTCTCAAACACCTTAGACGTTTTCAGCTTGTACAGCATCTGGAGCGTAACTGGTCACACAAAGAGTCTAGTTTATAAATGCAAAAAATTGAGTTCTTATGTAATTAGAATCAGTGAAGTGTTAGTATTGATGATAATATAGCAGTGGTAGTATTGCTGGGTATTGTTGATAATATAGTGGTGTCAGTACTGCCGATAATATAGTAGTGTTGGTATTGTTGAGTATTGTTTATAATATAGTAGTGGTAGCATTGATGATAATATAGCAGCGATGATAGTATAGTAGCGATAGCATTGATGCTAATATGGCAGTAGTAGTATTGCCGAGTATTGTTTATAATATAGTAGCGCTAGTATTGATGATAATACAGCAGCGGTATTACTGCCGAGTATTGTTCATGCTATAGCAGTGTTAGTATTTCTGAGTATTGTTCATAATATAGTAGGGTAAGTATTGACGATAATGTTAGTATCGTTGACACTGTAGTAGTGTTGAGTATTGCCAATGATACAGTATTGTTGAGCACTGTTGACAATATAGTAGTGGCAGTATTGTCGACAATATAGTAGGATTGGTATTGTTGCGCATTGTCGATACTATATCAGTGCTAGCATTGCCGAGTATTGTTGCTGATATAGTATTGTCGAGTATTGTTGACAACATCGTAGTATTAGTATTGACAAGCAGTGGCGATAATATGGCATTTCTGAGTATTGTTGAGTAGTGTTGAGTATTGTTCATAGCACAGCAGTGTTAGCATTGTTGAGTAGTGTTGAGTATTGTTCATAGCACAGCAGTGTTAGCATTGTTGAGTAGTGTTGAGTATTGTTCATAGCACAGCAGTGTTAGCATTGTTGAGTAGTGTTGAGTATTGTTCATAGCACAGCAGTGTTAGCATTGTTGAGTAGTGTTGAGTATTGTTCATAGCACAGCAGTGTTAGCATTGTTGAGTAGTGTTGAGTATTGTTCATAGCACAGCAGTGTTAGCATTGTTGAGTAGTGTTGAGTATTGTTCATAGCACAGCAGTGTTAGCATTGTTGAGTAGTGTTGAGTATTGTTCATAGCACAGCAGTGTTAGCATTGTTGAGTAGTGTTGAGTATTGTTCATAGCACAGCAGTGTTAGCATTGTTGAGTAGTGTTGAGTATTGTTCATAGCACAGCAGTGTTAGTATTGTAGAGAACTGTCGATAATATATTATTGTTGATTATTTTACGTTTATTTAATTAACTAGGCAAGTCAGTTAAGAACAAATTCTTATTTTCAATGACGGCCTAGGAACAGTGGGTTAACTGCCTTGTTCAGGAGCAGAACGGCAGAACGACCTTGTCAGCTCAGGGATTTGAACTTGCAACCTTTCGTTTACTAGTCCAACGCTTTAACCACTAGGCTACATTGATGTGTAGAGTGTCGATGTGTAATAATGTGGTATTTTTGAATATGGTTGCCAATATAGCATTGTTGATACTATAGTATTGTTGATTATATAGTATTGTTGATAATATAGTATTGTTGATAATATAGTATTGTTGATAATATAGTATTGCTGATACTATAGTATTGTTGATAATATAGTATTGATGATAATATAGTATTGTTGATAATATATTATTGTTGATACTACAGTATTGTTGATACTACAGTATTGTTGATACTATAGTATTGTTGATGCTATAGTATGGTTGATAATATAGTATTGTTGATAATATAGTATTGTTGATACTATAGTATTGTTGATAATATAGTATTGTTGATACTATAGTATTGTTGATAATATAGTATTGTTGATACTATAGCATTGTCGATAATATAGTATTGTTGATACTACAGTATTGTTGATACTATAGTATTGTTGATAATATAGTATTGTTGATACTATAGTATTGTTGATACTATAGTATTGTTGATACTATAGTATTGCTGATACTATAGTATTGTTGATAATATAGTATTGTTGATACTACAGTAGTGTTGATACTATAGTATTGTTGATACTATAGTATTGTTGATAATATAGTATTGTTGATACTACAGTATTGTTGATACTACAGTATTGTTGATACTATAGTATTGTTGATACTATAGTATTGTTGATAATATTGTATTGTCGATAATATAGTATTGTTGATAATATAGCATTGTTGATAATATAGTATTGTTGATACTATAGTATTGTTGATACTATAGTATTGTTGATACTGTAGTATTGTTGATAATATAGTACTGTCGATACTATAGTATTGTTGATACTATAGTATTGTTGATAATATAGTATTGTTGATACTATAGTATTGCCGATACTATAGTATTGTTGATAATACAGTATTGTTGATACTGTAGTATTGTTGGTACTATAGTATTGTTGATATTGTTGATACTATAGTATTGTTGATACTATAGTATTGTTGATACTATAGTATTGTTGATACTATAGTAGTGTTGATAATATAGTATTGTTGATACTACAGTATTGTTGATACTATAGTATTGTTGATACTATAGTATTGTTGATAATATAGTATTGTTGATACTATAGTATTGTTGATACTATAGTATTGTTGATGCTATAGTATTGTTGATAATATAGTATTGTTGATAATATAGTATTGTTGATACTATAGTATTGTTGATAATATAGTATTGTTGATACTATAGTATTGTCGATACTATGGTATTGTTGATACTATAGTATTGTTGATACTATAGTATTGTTAATAATATAGTATTGTTGATACTATAGTATTGCCGATACTATAGTATTGTTGATAATATAGTATTGTTGATACCGTAGTATTGCTGGTACTATAGTATTGTTGATACTATAGTATTGTTGATACTATAGTATTGTTGATAATATAGTCGTGTTAGTATTGTAACATAAGAAAGGAAGGGAGAGAGTGAACTTACTAGCAGATGCGTCCCAAAACTTTACGGTTCCATCTGCGTGTCTGCATAAAGAGTAAAAGATGGGGGCAAAGGTCAAGAGAACAGTCCGTGTCCAATCCTGAATGAGACACTGCTTTTATCAACAACAAACACAAAGGGGAGCAGAGGAAAACTTTATTACTTCCTGTCTGAATGAATTCACACACTTTGACAACAAAGTCTCCAACAGTACGGAACCCACTGACTCACCCTGTGACGATAACCTCTGGGTAGGTCTGTGAGCCTAATGTCCACGTACCGCCACTCACTGGCCACTCCTGTCAGGAATAAGACAGATGGTCAATGGACTGAAAAGTTCCCCAAACGGAATTGAGCTTTTTTGTTGTTGTTCGCTTTAGTATTACTTTGTCATTGTCTGACCTATGACCTATGACCTGTAGCGTACCTTGTGGCTGTAGCCGGTCTTCTTCTGCTTGGCTCCTACGGAGTAGAGGACTGGGATGATATCCGGGGGGCACTCGGCGAAGTAGGCTGTACAGGTGACAGGAGACTCGTGGATGTCCATGGGGTATGGGTTCTCAAAGATGGGGAAACTTGCAACAGGAGAAGGGAAAGAAAAATTATATAATGTGCATGTCGAGTTCTCACAGGGAAGTACGTGTGTGTGTGTGTGTGTGTGTGTGTGTGTGTGTGTGTGTGTGTGTGTGTGTGTGTGTGTGACTGATACAGAATGTTATCACCAACATTTTTGAAATGACAAATAACCAAAAGGTCCAATATGTTCTAACTGTGAGTAGTGTAGTTTGTGGATATCCAATGGGCATCTGATGCATATTTCAACCTTTTGGTGGTAGCATAGCAGAACACCACCCAAGACACCAACCACTTCAATACATACCCAGCAGCTAATTGTCCAAGCACTATTCCATATCAACGCTGTAATTATGTAAACACAGAGTCATAAAACTATGGAGGAATAGTTGATGTGTAATCTGCAGTTTTACGTGGTAGGATGCTGTCTGGGACTATTGTAGTTTTATGTGCTAGGATGCTGTCTGGGACTATTGTTGTTTTATGTGGTAGGATGCTGTCTGGGACTATTATAGTTGTGATGTGGTAGGATGCTGTCTGGGACTATTGTTGTTTTATGTGGTAGGATGCTGTCTGGGACTATTATAGTTGTGATGTGGTAGGATGCTGTCTGGGACTAATATAGTTTTATGTGGTAGGATGCTGTCTGGGACTAATATAGTTTTATGTGGTAGGATGCTGTCTGGGACTAGTATAGCTGTATGTGGTAGGATGCTGTCTGTGACTATTGTAGTTTTATGTGGTAGGATGCTGTCTGTGACTACTATAGTTTTATGTGGTAGGATGATGTCTGGGACTATTGTAGTTTTATGTGGTAGGATGCTGTCTGGGACTAATATAGTTTTACGTGGTAGGATGCTGTCTGGGACTACTATAGTTGTGATGTGTTTATAGAGGAGTGTTATTCCCCCTGGTGATGTCTAACATTTGGCCTGACGGTGTCACCTAGACAGCTGTGAGAAGACGGAGTCATATCCAGTCACATCCGGAGTTGACAGCCTGGTTTCCTCTGGACCACAGCAGCAGCAGCAGCCTGTGTGTGTGTGTGTGTGTGTGTGTGTGTGTGTGTGTGTGTGTGTGTGTGTGTGTGTGTGTGTGTGTGTGAACATACTTGCTCTGTGTCAGATCAACCATGATAAAGTCCTTTTCTAGAAGCAGCACCACCGCATACGGATCCTGGATCTCTGTAGACAGTAACACAGAGAACAAATACATTAACTACACAGGAAGGAACATTAAATATACTGTATGTTTCTACATCTCCACAGAGTAACATATGTGTGTATTTGATGTAGGGAGGGAGGGAAAGAGAGCGAGAGTGAGAGAGAGAAAGAGAGAGAGATTTTACTTAATCCTTTAAACCCCAGCTAATGACCATGGCCCCTCAACTCACTGTTGGAGTATGGGGTGTCACAGAGCACCAGGAACTCTACGATAGGGTGGTCCATCTCCAGCACCGTGATGGCCTTGCCATGCATGATGGTCAGGGTGGGCCTCCGTCCCCCAGCCTTGTCGTATGACAGACCCCCAGAGAAGATGACATAGGGCTCGTTGCTGTGGAAACAGAGAAGATGACATAGGGCTCGTTGCTGTGGAAACAGAGAAGATGACGTAGAGCTCACTGCTGTGGAAACAGACTCTCTCCCAGTCTAAAGTGTCTGTCCCTGTCCCAGTCTAAAGTGTCTGTCTCTGTCCCAGTCTAAAGTGTCTGTCTCTGTCCCAGTCTAAAGTGTCTGTCTCTGTCCCAGTCTAAAGTGTCTGTCTCTGTCCCAGTCTAAAGTGTCTGTCTCTGTCCCAGTCTAAAGTGTCTGTCTCTGTCCCAGTCTAAAGTGTCTGTCTCTGTCCCAGTCTAAAGTGTCTGTCTCTGTCCCAGTCTAAAGTGTCTGTCTCTGTCCCAGTCTAAAGTGTCTGTCTCTGTCCCAGTCTAAAGTGTCTGTCTCTGTCCCAGTCTAAAGTGTCTGTCTCTGTACCAGTCTAAAGTGTATGTCACTGTCCCAGTCTAAAGTGTATGTCACTGTCCCAGTCTAAAGTGTCTGTCTCTGTCCCAGTCTAAAGTGTCTGTCTCTGTCCCAGTCTAAAGTGTCTGTCTCTGTCCCAGTCTAAAGTGTCTGTCTCTGTCCCAGTCTAAAGTGTCTGTCTCTGTCCCAGTCTAAAGTGTCTGTCTCTGTCCCAGTCTAAAGTGTCTGTCTCTGTCCCAGTCTAAAGTGTCTGTCCCTGTTCCAGTCTAAAGTGTCTGTCTCTGTCCCAGTCTAAAGTGTCTGTCTCTGTCCCAGTCTAAAGTGTATGTCACTGTCCCAGTCTAAAGTGTCTGTCTCTGTCCCAGTCTAAAGTGTCTGTCTCTGTCCCAGTCTAAAGTGTATGTCACTGTCCCAGTCTAAAGTGTCTGTCTCTGTCCCAGTCTAAAGTGTCTGTCCCTGTTCCAGTCTAAAGTGTCTGTCTCTGTCCCAGTCTAAAGTGTCTGTCTCTGTCCCAGTCTAAAGTGGATGTCACAGTCCCAGTCTAAAGTGTCTGTCTCTGTCCCAGTCTAAAGTGTATGTCACTGTCCCAGTCTAAAGTGTCTGTCTCTGTCCCAGTCTAAAGTGTCTGTCTCTGTCCCAGTCTAAAGTGTCAGTCTCTGTCCCAGTCTAAAGTGTATGTCTCTGTCCCAGTCTAAAGTGTCTGTCTCTGTCCCAGTCTAAAGTGTCTGTCTCTGTCCCAGTCTAAAGTGTATGTCACTGTCCCAGTCTAAAGTGTCTGTCTCTGTCAAAGTCTAAAGTGTATGTCACTGTCCCAGTCTAAAGTGTCTGTCTATGTCCCAGTCTAAAGTGTATGTCACTGTCCCAGTCTAAAGTGTCTGTCTCTGTCCCAGTCTAAAGTGTCTGTCTCTGTCCCAGTCTAAAGTGTCAGTCTCTGTCCCAGTCTAAAGTGTATGTCACTGTCCCAGTCTAAAGTGTCTGTCTCTGTCCCAGTCTAAAGTGTATGTCACTGTCCCAGTCTAAAGTGTCTGTCTCTGTCCCAGTCTAAAGTGTCTGTCCCTGTTCCAGTCTAAAGTGTCTGTCTCTGTCCCAGTCTAAAGTGTCTGTCTCTGTCCCAGTCTAAAGTGTCTGTCTCTGTCCCAGTCTAAAGTGTCTGTCCCTGTTCCAGTCTAAAGTGTCTGTCTCTGTCCCAGTCTAAAGTGTCTGTCTCTGTCCCAGTCTAAAGTGTATGTCACTGTCCCAGTCTAAAGTGTCTGTCTCTGTCCCAGTCTAAAGTGTCTGTCCCTGTTCCAGTCTAAAGTGTCTGTCCCTGTCCCAGTCTAAAGTGTCTGTCCCTGTCCCAGTCTAAAGTGTCTGTCCCTGTCCCAGTCTAAAGTGTCTGTCTCTGTCCCAGTCTAAAGTGTCTGTCACTGTCCCAGTCTAAAGTGTCTGTCTCTGTCCCAGTCTAAAGTGTCTGTCTCTGTCCCAGTCTAAAGTGTACGTCACTGTCCCAGTCTAAAGTGTCTGTCTCTGTCCCAGTCTAAAGTGTCTGTCTCTGTCCCAGTCTAAAGTGTCTGTCTCTGTCCCAGTCTAAAGTGTCTGTCTCTGTCCCAGTCTAAAGTGTCTGTCTCTGTCCCAGTCTAAAGTGTCTGTCTCTGTCCCAGTCTAAAGTGTCTGTCTCTGTCCCAGTCTAAAGTGTCTGTCTCTGTCCCAGTCTAAAGTGTCTGTCTCTGTCCCAGTCTAAAGTGTCTGTCTCTGTCCCAGTCTAAAGTGTATGTCACTGTCCCAGTCTAAAGTGTCTGTCTCTGTCCCAGTCTAAAGTGTCTGTCCCTGTTCCAGTCTAAAGTGTCTGTCTCTGTCCCAGTCTAAAGTGTCTGTCTCTGTCCCAGTCTAAAGTGGATGTCACAGTCCCAGTCTAAAGTGTCTGTCTCTGTCCCAGTCTAAAGTGTCTGTCTCTGTCCCAGTCTAAAGTGTCTGTCTCTGTCCCAGTCTAAAGTGTCTGTCTCTGTCCCAGTCTAAAGTGTCTGTCTCTGTCCCAGTCTAAAGTGTCTGTCTCTGTCCCAGTCTAAAGTGTCTGTCTCTGTCCCAGTCTAAAGTGTCTGTCTCTGTCCCAGTCTAAAGTGTCTGTCTCTGTCCCAGTCTAAAGTGTCTGTCTCTGTCCCAGTCTAAAGTGTCTGTCTCTGTCCCAGTCTAAAGTGTCTGTCTCTGTCCCAGTCTAAAGTGTCTGTCTCTGTCCCAGTACATGACTCACATTTGCTTAATTAGCTTTTCTATACAGTTGAAGTCAGAAGTTTACAAACACTTAGGTTGGTGTCATTAAAACTTGTTTTTCAACCACTCCACATATTTCTTGTTAATAAACTATAGTTTTGACAAGTCGGTTACGACATCTAATTTGTGCATGACACAAGTAATTCTTCTAACAATTGTTTACAGACAGATTATTTAACTTATAATTCACTGTATCACCATTCCAGTGGGTCAGACGTTTACATACACTAAGATGACTGTGCCTTTAAACAGCTTGGAAAACTACAGAAAATTGTGTCATGGCTTTAGAAGCTTCTGATAGGCTAATGGACATAATTTGAGTCAATTGGAGGTGGACCTGTGGATGTATTTCAAGGCTTTCCTTCAAACTCAGGTCCTCTTTGCTTGACATCATGGGAAAATCAAAAGAAATCAAGCCAAGACCTCAGAAAAAAACTGTAGACCTCCACAAGTCTGGGTCATCCTTGGGAGCAATTTACAAACGCCTGAAGGTACCACGTTCATCTGTACAAACAATAGTACGCAAGTATAAACACCATGGAACCACGCAGCCGTCATACCAATCAGGAAGGAGACGCGTTCTGTCGCCTAGAGATTAACGTACTTTGGTGCGAAAAGTGCAAATCAATCCCAGAACAACAGCAAAGGAGGAAACAGGTACAAAAGTATCTATATCCACAGTAAAACGCGTCCTATATAGAAATAACCGGAAAGGCCACTCAGCAAGGAGAGGCCATTGCTCCAAAACCACCATTAAAAAAGCCAGACTACGGTTTGCAACTGCACATGGGGACAAAGATCGTACTTTTTGGAGAAATGTCCTCTGGTCTGATGAAACAAAAACTGTTTGGCCATAATGACCATCGTTATGTTTGGAGGAAAAAGGGGGAGGCTTGCAAGCCGAAGAATACCATCCCAACCGTGAAGCACGGGGGTGGCAGCATCATGTTGTGGGGGTGCTTTGCTGCAGGAGGGACTGGTGCACTTCACAAAATAGATGGCATCATGAGGAAGGGAACATTATGTGGATATATTGAAGCAACATCTCAAGACATCAGTCAGGAAGTTAAAGCTTGGTCGCAAATGGGTCTTCCAAATAGACAATGACCCCAAGCATACTTCCAAAGTATTGTGGCAAAATGGCTTAATAAGGACAACAAAGTCAAGGTATTGGAGTGGCCATCACAAAGGCCTGACCTCAATCCCATAGAAAATTTGTGGGCAGAACTGAAAAAGAGTGTGTGAGCAAGTATGCCTATAAACCTGACTCAGTTAAACCAGCTCTGTCAGGAGGAATGGGACAAAATTCACCCAACTTATTGTGGGAAGCTTGTTGAGAGTGTCATGACGTTGCCCTCTTTGGGTACAGCGAGTACCATCCCACTCTCTCTGTCTCCTAAAACTAGGTTGCTGTGGTCAGAGAGGTTGTAAATTCCTGGAGGAGATGATCTCCTCATGGCCACAGTATAGAGACAGAGTGAATTTTCATAGAGAACAAAGGAATTTCTTCCACCTCACAGAACTTGAGGCAACATTTATGTTCTGGAGAAGGTATAAAAGATTGGTGAAGAATCTACGAACTGGTCAATTTTTTACAACTTGCGGAAGCTCATGGGAGACGGTGCGGCCACATTACCATAACGCTGTTTATATAATAGCCTCAGATTTGAGGTTTACATCTAATTGTTGTATAAGATGAATGAGTGAAGATGATACTGTTTGTAAAATTGTGTAATGTGATTTTGAACTTTTTAATGAAGGAAACTCCAATTCCCTTTTGAGTTTAACTAATCAGAGGACCGCCCATGTGCCCAGTTAGGGTCGGGCATCCTGGGACAGGCCCTTTTCTGCAATTCCGAATAAAACCCCACCTTGAGAATTTCTTAACGGACCACGTTTTTTCTCCATTACGAGAACAAAGGTTGCAGACCACCTAGATAATGAGAGGGTCAAGGTTTGAGACCAGACTGCTGAATCTTTTAACGATCCCACGTGGATAAACTCTCAGACTATCGATACCGACAGAATAAGAACAAGTCTTTGATATTAATTACTAGTCTGCAGCTAGGAATTCGGTATCATTGAACGCAAAAAAAAACAACCGCCGAAACATCTATTCTATAACATTCATGAATGAATGTCACTCTGAACTATCCATTCTAACCACGGCAGAGAGAGAGCGGACAATTCTCCAACAGAAACAAACTTCTCAATAGAGATCCCGATGATACACTGAGTGTAAATATATATATTGATTGTAATTGTTCCCGAATGAGTGAGCGTTCATGTGTAAAGGATTAGCATTTCAATTGTTATAATTATCAACTGTGTGTTATTTTATCTCAGTCGACCCCCACTTCCCTTTTGTACACCAAGCCGCGATGCCGGTTTATCCCACTAGGGAAACTCCGCTATTATTTACTTGTAACTATCTATTGTTTGTTTATGCATATCTGTGACTTTCTTAGTTAATAAATAAATGATTTAAGACAATTGATGTATGGATGACTCATAGTGAAGACTGGGTTCGTGCCGATAACCAACAACTTACGACATTTGGAATGAGACTAACGTGAGGTAAATCATTCTTAATTATTAACTATTGATCAGGTATGAAAATATCTGAAAAGTTATATTAGGAAAACTATAACTTTGCAATCTGAATATTTTCCTTGGTGCCCCGACTTCCTAGTTAATTACAGTTACATGATGAATCAGTTTAATCATGTAATAATAATTACAGAGAATCTTTGATAAAAGCTAAGTCTTCAGTTAATGATGGTAAAGACACGACAAGAGCTACCCAAAACGTTTGACTCAAGTTAAACAATGTAAAGTGTTGGGGAATAATCAGAATTAGTTGGTAACATGGGTAAGATGTTTTATATTCATCATATGTTTGTAAGTTTCTTCTCATCAGAATGTTTATTTTTGTATAATACTGTGGCCGGGTTGCAATTATCTGTTCTCTGTCAGGACTAAGTTACTTGGGCCGGAGAGAGGGGAGAGGTCAAGCGTGTATCTCTTGGCTCCACAATGTCTGTGTGCCAGTCAATGTGTCTCTGTGATCTTGTCAAGATAGGATGGATTTGATATATGCCTGTTGATATGGAGGATTTGTTTATGGTTCTGAGTTTGAGAAAATAACATAGTTTAGGAGACAAAGCTGAACGATAAATTATGCCAATGCTGTCTGGCTATGTGTGTCTTTGCTATAAAGGATCTCAGTTGCAATGTGTAAGGGACTCTCAGAGAATTCATTTATAGACACTGAATTGATCTGAGAGTCACAGGGTTGTGATGGAGCTCATATAATTAACGATGGAGTTTGTGATAACTAACTCTGACTTGTGTGTGGTTTGCTCTCATGATTTGGTAAATACAGGAAATTTCCACGACAAAAGGCAATGCTACCAAATTGAGTGTATGTAAACTTCTGATCCACTGGGAATGTGATGAAAGAAATAAAAGCTGAAAAAATAATTCTCTCTACTATTATTCTGACATTTCACGTTCTTAAATTAAAGTGGTGATCCTAACTGACCTAAGACAGGGAATTTTTACTAGGATTAAATGTTAGGAATTGTGAAAAAGCTGAGTTTAAATGTATTTGGCTAAGGTGTATGTAAAACTTCTGACTTCAACTGTATGTCTCTTTTAAATCGAACTTCACACAACTAGAACTACAAGCCTCAATTGTAAATCCACAAGCCATTTAAAGGAGGGAAATAGGAAAAGATAACAGGGATCAAGCATTCCCAACAGACAACAAAAATCATGAATCGGATAAGAATTTCAGAGGCTCTCCTCTCAATCCCGTGTGTGGAGATATGAAACGCTTTTAAAAAGGCTCTCTGTACTGTTAATTGTCTTCTTGTGTGATATAAAGCCTTCATATGGATGACTCAGACCTATCTGGAGCATGTTCATACTGAGTTTCACTTCAGAAGCACATCAAAATAGTTTTTGGGGGGCAAATACAAACACTGAGAACTTAACAAATTAATGTGCATTACACAAGGACTGCTTTGACATGAATTTGTTTGGTTTCAAAGAAAACTTCTCTGTATTTGAGTGTGAATGGAAAAGAAAAAAACATTTATCTAAACACTTCCTAGAAAATGGGTCATGACTGATGTATTTTCGCTAGCGGGACAACCTGTTAGAGGCTCCTGGTTTACCTGTTACAGGCTCCTGGTTTACCTGTTACATGCTCCTGGTTTACATGTTAGAGGCTCCTGGTTTACCTGTTAGAGGCTCCTGGTTTACCTGTTACAGGCTCCTGGTTTACCTGTTACAGGCTCCTGGTTTACCTGTTAGAGACTCCTGGTTTACCTGTTAAGAGACTCATGGTTTACCTGTTACAGGCTCCTGGTTTACCTGTTACAGGCTCCTGGTTTACCTGTTACAGGCTCCTGGTTTACCTGTTAGAGGCTCCTGGTTTACCTGTTACAGGCTCCTGGTTTACCTGTTACAGGCTCCTGGTTTACCTGTTACAGGCTCCTGGTTTACCTGTTAGAGGCTCCTGGTTTACCTGTTACAGGCTCCTGGTTTACCTGTTACAGGCTCCTGGTTTACCTGTTACAGGCTCCTGGTTTACCTGTTACAGGCTCCTGGTTTACCTGTTACAGGCTCCTGGTTTACCTGTTACAGGCTCCTGGTTTACCTGTTACAGGCTCCTGGTTTACCTGTTACAGGCTCCTGGTTTACCTGTTAGAGACTCCTGGTTTACCTGTTACAGGCTCCTGGTTTACCTGTTACAGGCTCCTGGTTTACCTGTTACAGGCTCCTGGTTTACCTGTTACAGGCTCCTGGTTTACCTGTTACAGGCTCCTGGTTTACCTGTTACAGGCTCCTGGTTTACCTGTTACAGGCTACTGGTTTACCTGTTAGAGTCTCCTGGTTTACCTGTTTCAGGCTCCTGGTTTACCTGTTACAGGCTCCTGGTTTACCTGTTACAGGCTCCTGGTTTACCTGTTTCTGGAGGTCTTGTATTCCACCTTGAGGATGGGCTTACATGACTCCTTCCTCCCTTCCTTCAGTATCTTCCCTGGGGGAGATGAGAAAAGGGAACATCTCAAAAAGTGGACTATCCCTTTAAATGTTTACAGTTTTTATACTTTGATGATAGGAGTTGTTAGAATATCTCAGAGTTTTTCAAATCCCTGTCATCAACTGTAATTCTAAACTGATTCAAACCTTAATGGAATTTAGTAGTACAGTAGAACAACCTCTGTGTGCGTTTGCATATTCTGTTCAACAACACATTTTTTGTCTCTTTTCCTCATCAAAGCATATGTTTCTATCTAATTCCTTTGGTAACTGTGATTAACAAGCTGGGGAGTGGAAGGGAAGTAGAATAGAACATGTTGGTTAATGTGGCGACGGTGGGTGACCGAGATGTACGTCGTTTACAATGTTTACCTCTTCTCAAGTCTACTGTTTGTACAGTGGTTCTTCCTTTTACCAGTTTTGAGGTTTATGCCGCTACCGTTTCTGGTAGACGGTGACCGATTGAATTGGTAAATTGAGTCATTCTGGCAACAATGGCTGACACTTAAAATAACGTGCCGTAGAATTCTGTGGCACCCTGCAAGATGTACTGTAGTACGGCGCAACTTGTACAGGGAGAACCACCCGTAAGGCAGAGTACTTTCCTCTGGGATCTGACCTGGCATGTCATCCAGGATTCTGGGTTCATCTCTTACGGTATTCATGATAAAACGTCCTTCTCAAAATGCAGTGTAAACAGCTAATAAGCCCACATATCAGAGAGAAAATATAACCTCACGTCATAATAATCTACATTGAGAAGAGCAGAACAGTGTAGATCCATAACAGAGCAGAACAGTGTAGATCCATAACAGAGCAGAACAGTGTAGATCCATAACAGAGCAGAACAGTGTAGATCCATAACAGAGCAGAATAGAGCAGAGCAGAGCAGAACAGTGTAGATCCATAACAGAGCAGAATAGAGCAGACCAGAGCAGAACAGAGCAGAACAGAAAAGAGCAGAACAGAGCAGAACAGAGCAGACCAGAGCAGAACAGAGCAGAACAGAACCGAGTAGAACAAAACAGAGCAGAACAGAGAAGAAAAGAGCAGAACAGAGCAGACCAGAGCAGAACAGAACCGAGTAGAACAGAGTCAAAGTAGAATGTCTCTTGCTGAGGTGAAAGAAGCTTATCTCGCTCTCTCTCTGACCTGACCAGTCAAATAAAGTAAAATTAATAAATAAAATAAAACGAATTGCCCACTGTTCCAGTTCTATTAGCCCACTGTTCCAGTCCTATTAGTCCACTGTTCCAGTTCTATTAGCCCACTGTTCCAGTCCTATTAGCCCACTGTTCCAGTTATATTAGCCCACTGTTCCAGTCCTATTAGCCCACTGTTCCAGTCCTATTAGTCCACTGTTCCAGTCCTATTAGTCCACTGTTCCAGTCCTATTAGCCCACTGTTCCAGTCCTATTAGTCCACTGTTCCAGTCCTATTAGTCCACTGTTCCAGTCCTATTAGCCCACTGTTCCAGTTCTATTAGCCCACTGTTCCAGTTCTATTAGCCCACTGTTCCAGTCCTATTAGCCCACTGTTCCAGTCCTATTAGCCCACTGTTCCAGTCCTATTAGCCCACTGTTCCAGTCCTATTAAAGCACTGTTCCAGTCATATTAGCCCACTGTTCCAGTTCTATTAGCCCACTGTTCCAGTTCTATTAGCCCACTGTTCCAGTCCTATTAGCCCACTGTTCCAGTTCTATTAGCCCACTGTTCCAGTCCTATTAGCCCACTGTTCCAGTTCTATTAGCCCACTGTTCCAGTCCTATTAGCCCACTGTTCCAGTTCTATTAGCCCACTGTTCCAGTCCTATTAGTCCACTGTTCCAGTCCTATTAGTCCACTGTTCCAGTCCTGTTCCAGACAGACTGTGTGTGTGTCCTTCCTGTGGGTCTGAGCTCTGAGCAGACAGACAGTGCTGGGGGAGTCTTCCTAAGACAGTTCAAAGGGTCAAACAATGGCGCCTACACACAGACGAGTCCATCACAGCCACAGACAGCCAAGGCCGTGGCAGAGAAGCAGAGTTTCCTCATCACAATCAGAGCTGAAAGAGTATTCAGCAAACATCTGACATGTGTTTGTAGATGTGTGTTTGTTTGTTTATGTGTGTTTGTTTGTGTACGTGTGTGTGTTTGTGTGTGTGTGTGTGTCTCACCATGAGGATATGTGATCTGAATAGGTCTGGCTGTGTTCCTCAGGTTCCACATAGTCAAGCTGCCGTCTGAGTGGCTACACATGAACTGGTTCCCTTCATGGTGCCAGCTCACAGAATGGATAGCCTGGAGGGAGAGAGAATTAAGGTTAGAGAGAGGGAGGGAGGAGGGGATTATGAGGGTAGAGAGAGAGAGAGCGAGAGAGTGCGAGAGGGAAAGAAACAGAGAGAGAGAGATTTAAAGATTAGAGAGAGAGAGGGAGGAAGGGATTGTGAGGGTAGAGAGAGAGAGGGAGAGAGGGAAAGAGAGAGAGAGCAATAAAGGATAGATAGAGGGAGGGAGGAGGGCAACGTGAGAAGGGAGAGAGGAAGATATGTTATTAAGGGTAGAGAGAGAGAGGGAAGGGAATGTGGAAACTCTCCTACCTGCATTGGTGCCCCATGTGAGGACAGAATGCACCCCTTCACCCAGGGTTAACCTAGTACCTAAATCAAATCAGTGCTGTCCCTAAACTACTTTGGAGCTAAATGAGAGTGGAAACGGCTAGAGCCGGACTGATTAAAACTGTGAACAGGATCAATACCACCTCAAACCGATAACTAGACATAGAACCGGAGAAGTACAGAAATGGAGGGGAGGGGAAACTAAGGAAATGGACAGTCGTATATGTAACATTCGAATAATTACACAGTAAAAGTCAATAATGCAATCCAATTAGGCTTATGTTCCTTCCCTAGACTCAACACACACACACACACACATTATGTTTACCTGCACAGTAACTATTTGATATTAAACTGATTATGGCAGTAGGCATGTAAATAAACGTACTCTGCTTATCTTATTAGGCGTAAGGTCAAAATCGAGAGTAAAGCATACGCTGATTAAAACACCTGGTTTTCTGAAAAATTAATAGGACATGTAAACACAATGTAAACACCATGTAAACACCACGTAAACACAATGTAAACACCACGTAAACACCTTGTAAACACCATGTAAACACCATGTAAACAAATTGTAAACACCTTGTAAACACCTTGTGAACACCATGTAAACACCATGTAAACACCACATAAACACCTTGTAAACACCTTGTAAAAACCATGTAAACACCATGTAAACAAAATGTAAACACCTTGTAAACACCTTGTAAACACCATGTAAACACCATGTAAACACAATGTAAACACCTTGTAAACACCATGTAAACACCATGTAAACACCATGTAAACACCTTGTAAACACCTTGTAAACACCATGTAAACACCATGTAAACACCTTGTAAACACCATGTAAACACCTTGTAAACACCTTGTAAACACTGTGTAAACACCGTGTAAACACCGTGTAAACACCATGTAAACACCTTGTAAACACCATGTAAACACCATGCAAACACCATGTAAACACCATGTAAACACCATGTAAACACCACGTAAACACCATGTAAACACCTTGTAAACACCTTGTAAACACCATGTAAACACCTTAATTAATCGGAGTTCCAAGCGGTGTATTTGATCTGAGCATGTGCTAGCACCAGCCAAGAGGTCTAGCGCCAGCCAAGAGGCCTAGCACCAGCAAAGAGGCCTAGCACCAGCCATGAGGCCTAGCACCGGCCAAGAGGCCTAGCGCCGGCCAAGAGGCCTAGCGCCAGCCAAGAGGCCTAGCGCCAGCCAAGAGGCCTAGCGCCAGCCAAGAGGCCTAGCACCGGCCAAGAGGCCTTGCACCAGCAAAGAGGCCTAGCGCCGGCCAAGAGGCCTAGCACCAGCCAAGAGGCCTAGCGCCGGCCAAGAGACCTAGCACCAGCCAAGAGGCCTTACACGCCAGCCAAACGGGTTAGCGCCAGCCAAGGGGCCTAGCACCTGCCAAGCGGGGTAGCACCAGCCAAGCGGCCTTACACGCCAGCCAAGCGGCCTTACGCGCCAGCCAAGCGAGCTAGCACCAGCCAACAGAGCTAGCGTCAGCCAAGCGGGCTAGCACCAGCCAAGCGGGCTAGCACCAGCCAAGCGGGCTACCCCATGCCAAGCGAGCTAGCACCAGCCAAGCAGCCTAGCACCAGCCAAGCGAGCTAGCACCAGCCAACAGGGCTAGCGTCAGCCAAGCGGGCTAGCACCAGCCAAGCGGGCTAGCACCAGCCAAGCGGGCTACCCCATGCCAAGCGAGCTAGCATCAGCCAAGCAGCCTAGCACCAGCCAAGCGGCCTAGCACCAGCCAAGCGGCCTTACACGCCAGCCAAGCGGCCTTACGCGCCAGCCAAGCGGCCTTACGCGCCAGCCGAGCAGGCTGGCGCCAGCCAAGCGACCTAGCGCCAACCAAGCGAGCTAGCGCCAGCCAAGCGAGCTAGCGCCAGCCAAGCGGCCTAGCGCCAGCCAAGCAGCCTAGTGCCAGCCAAGCAGGCTAGCACCAGCCAAGCGAGCTAGCACCAGCCAACAGAGCTAGCGTCAGCCAAGCGGGCTAGCACCAGCCAAGCGGGCTAGCACCAGCCAAGCGGGCTACCCCATGCCAAGCGAGCTAGCACCAGCCAAGCAGCCTAGCACCAGCCAAGCGAGCTAGCACCAGCCAACAGGGCTAGCGTCAGCCAAGCGGGCTAGCACCAGCCAAGCGGGCTAGCACCAGCCAAGCGGGCTACCCCATGCCAAGCGAGCTAGCACCAGCCAAGCAGCCTAGCACCAGCCAAGCGGCCTAGCACCAGCCAGGCGAGCTAGCGCCAGCCAAGCGGCCTAGCACCAGCCAAGCGAGCTAGCACCAGCCAAGCGAGCTAGCACCAGCCAAGCGGCCTAGCACCTGCCAAGCGGGCTAGCACCAGCCAAGCGAGCTAGCACCAGCCAAGCGAGCTAGCACCAGCCAAGCGGGCTAGCACCAGCCAAGCAGGCTAATCCCAGTCAAACAAGCATCTTTAAGCACTGAAGTGAAGTGACTTCGGAATCAACTGAAATATATGCGTCTTTGAAGCAGTCTTCACATACAAACTTAGAATCAAATTTGATTCAAACAAACTCAGAATCAAATTCGATTCCCCCCAAAAATAACATGGTCACAGCTTTAATATGAATGTTTATTTATATTTGGCAATTTTCTTCATTTATTAGAGTGCTATCAGGTAGCCTGATTTCAGATGTGTCCATGGAAACAGGATTATTTTTAGGGGATATCAATCTAGTTGAAAAGCGTGTAAACGTTTTAATCGAACTGTTAAATTAGTCTGACTATCCACAATTCTCACATGATTGTTTATTTCGTAAAACGTTGTGTTTATTACATGTAACCGTAGTCAGTGATAAAACAGGAAAGAAGAAGATTAAAGTCATCCAATGTGTTTCACGTTGGTGCTGTTTGTTTATTTCTTTATGACCTTATTTGAACGGTTCCATATGAGAAGTGCATGTGTCTTCGTGATGTCACCTGGAGACACCAGAGAGTCAAAGAGACCTGGAGGCACCAGAGAGTCATAGAGACCTAAAGAGACCAGAGAGTTCTAGAGACCTGGAGACACCAGAGAGTCATAGAGACCTGGAGAGACCAGAGAGTTCTAGAGATCTGGAGACACCAGAGAGTCAAAGAGACCTGGAGGCACCAGAGAGTCAAAGAGACCTGGAGGCACCAGAAAGGTCTAGAGACCTGGAGGCACCAGATATGTCTAGAGACCTGGAGGCACCAGAGAGGTCTAGAGACCTGGAGGCACCAGAGAGGGGTGCTGGTTTTTAATGATCACTGATAATGAGGGTAGGGAACATATACAGTAGGTTAAACATCATGTAAAAAGGCCTTTACACCGTGCCTGACTGCTTGACCTAACAGAAACATACTTGGGAAGGGCCCTTAATGAAACAAAGCAAGGCAACAATTTAAACGGAAGCTTTTTGTAAGCATCAGACAGGACAGGTGGGTGAACTCACCTGTTCAACTGCCTGTTAGTGGGAGAGAGAGAGAGAGAGAGAGAGAGAGAGACAGAGAGAGACAGAGAAAGAGAGAGAAAGAGAGACATCGAGAGAGAGAGACATAGAGAGAGAGACAGAGAGAGAGAGAGGCGGGGGGGTGTAAGAGACAGACAGACAGAAACTTACTTCATCATAGTAGATTCTGAAGTCAACCTTCTTGGCCCGGAGGTCCCACTGTACTACTGTTCCACTTTCAAACCCTATCAGCAACTGTGAAGGTCAAAGAGGAAGAGGAAGAGAAAGACATGTAAAGGTGGGGGTTGGGGGTAAAGAGAAGGAAGAGAGGGTTAGGGAGTTGAGTGACAGAAGGGAAGAGGAAATAGAGGATGAAATCATTGAAACATTGAAATGAGACATTTTTTGTAGACCATAGCCCTGAGCTTTTCTCAGGAAACTATAACACTCTCTCTCCGTGCCTCCCTCCCGCTCTCTCTCTCCCGCCCTCCCTCCCACCAACTCTCTGCTTCTCCAAACGCAGTGGTCCCAGGATGGTAGCTGTCGGTGCCGTGGTTTTCTCTCTGTGTGAGACGTGATTAAGGGGATTGGGAGGGATGATCTTCACCATGAATGTACCACTGAGCACACAACCAATCTGCTCCCTCTGTCTGTTTCTCTCTCTCCAGCTGACTCTTGTCCCTCTTGTGATTTACAGACGATTGACTTTGGGGAGGAGGACTGGGAGACTGATAAAGGGTTCAGGACATGTGGGGAATAGAGAGAGAGAGAGAGAGAGAGAGAGAGAGAGAGAGAGAGAGAGACACAGAGAGACAGAGACAGAGAGACAGAGAGAGACAGAGAGAGAGACAGGGAGAGCGAGAAAGAGAAATTACTTTGTGTTTATGAGCCTCTCTGTAGGACGTCTGTACATCATTGTCACAAGACTTGGACAGAGGGCGGTCAATGAGATGGACACAGACCAGGAAGTAAGTTGGTAAGACAGGGGAACCCAGGAAGTGGATGATGACAGTTCATCAGTGTGTGTGGGTGGGTTACCCAGATCTTGCTGTGTAGATACTCTAACGTTGTGAAACCAACAGGACTGAATTAAACAAAATGGATGACTATTGATAACATACAACTGCCATATCAGAGAGAGAGAGAAAGAGAGAGAGAGAGAGAGAGAGAGAGAGAGAGAGAGAGAGAGAGAGAGAGAGAGAGAGAGAGGCCTTTGCAAAATATGAGTGGCCATTGTCAGAAAAACATTTAAAATCCACTTGCTCTACAGTTCTGGATTAATAAGATACACATGAGGTGTGATTAATGACAAACATACGAGGTGTGCAGGGATATGCAAAGACAGTATCTCTGAAAAGCTGATAAGATGATAAGATGGAATTGGAGAAGTATGGTGGATATGAGGAACCACACGACCCAAAGGCAGAGATAAATATTAAAAACACACACCCTCTAGAGAAAGATACCACCCTCTAGAGAAAGATACCACCCTCTAGAGAAAGATACCACCCTCTAGAGAAAGACACCACCCTCTAGAGAAAGACAACACCCTGTAGAGAAAGATGCCACCCTCTAGAGAAAGACATCCCCCTGTAGAGATAAAGATAACACCCTGTAGAGATAAAGACATCACCCTGTAGAGATAAAGACAACACCCTGTAGAGATAAAGACAACACCCTGTAGAGATAAAGACAACACCCTGTAGAGATAAAGACAACACCCTGCAGAGATAAAGACATCACCCTGTAGAGATAAAGACAACACCCTGTAGAGATAAAGACAACACCCTGTAGAGATAAAGATACCACCCTGTAGAGATAAAGATACCACCCTGTAGAGATAAAGACAACACCCTGTAGAGATAAAGACATCACCCTGTAGAGATAAAGACAACACCCTGTAGAGATAAAGATACCACCCTGTAGAGATAAAGATACCACCCTGTAGAGATAAAGACAACACCCTCTAGATAAAGACAACACCCTGTAGAGATAAAGACAACACCCTGTAGAGATAAAGACAACACCCTGTAGAGATAAAGACAACACCCTGTAGAGATAAAGACAACACCCTGTAGAGATAAAGACAACACCCTCTAGATAAAGACAACACCCTGTAGAGATAAAGATACCACCCTGTAGAGATAAAGATACCACCCTGTAGAGATAAAGATACCACCCTGTAGAGATAAAGACAACACCCTCTAGATAAAGACAACACCCTGTAGAGATAAAGACACCACCCTGTAGAGATAAAGACACCACCCTGTAGAGATAAAGATACCACCCTGTAGAGATAAAGACAACACCCTCTAGATAAAGACAACACCCTGTAGAGATAAAGATACCACCCTGTAGAGATAAAGACAACACCCTGTAGAGATAAAGACAACACCCTCTAGATACAGATAACACCCTGTAGAGATAAAGACAACACCCTGTAGAGATAAAGACATCACCCTGTAGAGATAAAGACAACACCCTGTAGAGATAAAGACACCACCCTGTAGAGATA
This sequence comes from Oncorhynchus clarkii lewisi, assembly GCF_045791955.1. NCBI lineage: Eukaryota > Metazoa > Chordata > Actinopteri > Salmoniformes > Salmonidae > Oncorhynchus > Oncorhynchus clarkii. Next base: position 84,810,493 of record NC_092149.1, read on the forward strand.
AAGACAACACCCTGTAGAGATAAAGACAACACCCTGTAGAGATAAAGACAACACCCTGTAGAGATAAAGACAACACCCTGTAGAGATAAAGATACCACCCTGTAGAGATAAATACAACACCCTGTAGAGATAAAGATAACACCCTCTAGATAAAGACAACACCCTGTAGAGATAAAGACAACACCCTGTAGAGATAAAGACAACACCCTGTAGAGATAAAGATAACACTCTGTAGAGATAAAGATAACACCCTGTAGAGATAAAGACAACACCCTGTAGAGATAAAGACAACACCCTGTAGAGATAAAGACAACACCCTGTAGAGATAATGACACCACCCTGTGAGATAAAGATAACACCCTCTAGATAAAGACAACACCCTGTAGAGATAAAGATACCACCCTGTAGAGATAAAGACAACACCCTGTAGAGATAAAGATAACACCCTCTAGATAAAGACAACACCCTGTAGAGATAAAGACAACACCCTGTAGAGATAAAGACAACACCCTGTAGAGATAAAGATAACACCCTGTAGAGATAAAGACACCACCCTGTAGAGATAAAGATAACACCCTCTAGATAAAGACAACACCCTGTAGAGATAAAGATACCACCCTGTAGAGATAAAGACAACACCCTGTAGAGATAAAGATAACACCCTCTAGATAAAGACAACACCCTGTAGAGATAAAGACAACACCCTGTAGAGATAAAGACAACACCCTGTAGAGATAAAGATAACACCCTGTAGAGATAAAGACAACACCCTGTAGAGATAAAGACAACACCCAGTAGAGATAAAGACAACACCCTGTAGAGATAAAGATAACACCCTCTAGATAAAGACAACACCCTGTAGAGATAAAGACAACACCCTGTAGAGATAAAGACAACACCCTGTAGAGATAAAGATACCACCGTGTAGAGAGAAAGATAACACCATGTAGAGATAAAGATACAGTTGAAGTCCGAAGTTCACATACACCTTAGCCAAATACATTTAAACTCAGTTTATCACAATTCCTGACATTTAATCCAATAAAGAAATCCCTGTCTTAGGTCAGTTAGGATCACCACTTTATTTTAAGAGTGTGAAATGTCAGAATATTAGTAGAGATAAATAATTATTTCAGCTTTTATTTCAGCTTACATCACATTCCCAGTGGGTCAGAAGTTGACATACACTCAATTAGTATTTGGTAGCATTGACTTTAAATTGTTTAACTTGGGTCAAGCGTTTTGGGTAGCCTTCCACAAGCTTCTCACAACAAATTGGGTGAATTTTGGACCATTCCTCCTGACAGAGCTGGTGTAACTGAGTCAGGTTTGTAGGCCTCCTTGCTCGCACACGCTTTTTCAGTTCTGCCGACAAATTTTCTATAAGATTGAGGTCAGGGCTTTGTGATGGCCACTCCAATACCTTGACTTTGTTGTCCTTAAGCCATTTTGCCACAACTTTGGAAGTATGCTTGGGGTCAATGTCCATTTGGAAGACCCATTTGTGACCAAGCTTTATCTTCCTGACTGATGTCTTGAGATGTTGCTTCAATATATTCACATAATTGTCTCTCCTCATGAAGCCAT
>NC_092149.1:84817079-84944579 GCF_045791955.1 Oncorhynchus clarkii lewisi
CAAAGAATCAAGCATCTGTTCACTACACTAGGGAATTACAGAAATAACGCGCCATGCTGAATCCAATAGAGAGCAGGAACTGGCTTGATTTGACAACAGCAGAGTCATACATAACCTGGTTCAGGTGGCCCTGCAGAAGGCACTGTAACATCCCCACACAGTATTATAGTAATACTATTGTAATATCACCATACAGTAATACATAACCTGGTTCAGGTGGAAGGCACTGCAAGCTGAAACACTGGTAATCCATAAATGAGTAAATATATTTATACAGTGTTGAATCTTCTTTATTTGTGTTTATACAGCAGTAAAGTAACATCACCATACAGTATTATAGTAATACTATAGTAATATCACAATACAGTAGTATAGTAATACTATAGTAATATCACCATACAGTATTATAGTAATACCATAGTAATATCACAATACAGTAGTATAGTAACATCACCATACAGTATTATAGTAATACTATAGTAATATCACAATACAGTAGTATAGTAATACTATAGTAATATCACCATACAGTATTATAGTAATACCATAGTAATATCACAATACAGTAGTATAGTAACATTACCATACAGTATTATAGTAATACTATAGTAATATCACAATACAGTAGTATAGTAATACTATAGTAATATCACCATACAGTATTATAGTAATACCATAGTAATATCACAATACAGTAGTATAGTAACATCACCATACAATAGTATAGTAATACTACAGTAATATCCCCATACAGTATTATAGTAATACTATAGTAACATCCCCATACAATATTATAGTAATACTATAGTAACATCCCCATACAGTATTATAGTAATACTATAGTAACATCACCATATAATATTATAGTAATACTATAGTAACATCCCCATACAATATTATAGTAATACTATAGTAACATCACCATGCAGTAGTATAGTAATACTATAGTAATATCCCCATACGGTATTATAGTAATACTAAAGTAACATCCCCATACAGTATTATAGTAATACTATAGTAACATCCCCATACAGTATTATAGTAATACTATAGTAATATCACCATACAGTAGTATAGTAATACTATAGTAACATCACCATACAGTATTATAGTAATACTATAGTAACATCACCACTCTGACCATTTTACTCGTCTCGTGGTGTTGAGCGTTTGTAAATGAATTATTCTGCACTCTGGCACACTCAGAGGAGAGCGCTCTGAAATCGGAGTAGATAGCCAGAGAGAATTTACAAAAGCACCCGAATATCCACTGAGAACGCACAACGACCATTTAGTTAAGAATGGCGGGAATGACGGCATTTTCTGCTGACAACGTTGTGAAGACACGCCCATTTTCGGGAGGAATTGCATTATGGGCCCTATAAAAGCACAGAAATAGTGTCCTCTGCTTGTATACTTCGTATTTTAGCGAATGTAGTACGACATCCGGGAACTTCTGTCGTACTAACGAAATCCATTCTATGACCAATAATCATACTACATACTGAATTTACGCCACAAATAGTACGGTTAGTGGGGTTAGTATGAGTTTTCGAACACAGCTCTGGACTGACCCTGGTTCTCACCGCTAGCCGCTATAGCACAGGCAGAATCACAGCCTTATACACCCGCCCCCAACGAGAGGAGACTGGCCACGGTACAGATTACCAACGCTGTGACCAAATACACAGACACCTTGTGCTCCGGGAGGTCCCGGGGAGACATGGCAACGCGAGAGTCCAGCGAGTCTGTTGTTGTTGGGTCGGTGAGGATAATTCATTTTTTAAAATTGTTTAATGAACCTTTATTTTGACACGTAAGTCATACTGAGACTAGGGTCTCTTTTACAGATGAGCCCTGCAAATATACAACAAACACATATACAACATACAGCATTACAGACACATTTATCAACGTCGAGGTCTCTGATCACGACTCTGAACTGACCAAGGGGGACCAGAACATCTCAGTTCAGCTCTGGAAGTTGTTCCACATGAAGGCAGCAAAAACAAGCTTTACCCAACTCTGTGCAGACACACACACACACACACACACACACACACACACACACACACACACACACACACACACACACACACACACACACACACACACACACACACACACACACACACACAGAGACACACACACAGAGAGACACACACACACACACACACACACACAGAGAGACACACACACACACAGACACACACACACACAGACACACACACACACACACACACACAGACACAGACACACACACACACACACACACACACACACACACACACACACACACACACACACACACACACACACACACATGCAAAGACACGTAAAAAAACACACACAAAGACATATAGACACAAACATAAACACATACTTTATACACACACACAGATAAAGACACACAAACTCAGCAAATGTTACAGCGTTGTGAGCTCATCTATTATAAGCTATCAATTCATAGAAAAAGGCAAAATCATTTAACCTTCACATGTCTGTGCCCTTTTATACGACAGTCTTTCAAAGAGGTTCTGAGGGAAAACACTAAAACACTAAAACACTACAACACTAAAACACTAAAACACTACAACACTACAACACTAAAACACTAAAACACTAAAACACTAAAACACTAAAACACTACAACACTACAACACTACAACACTACAACACTAAAACACTAAAACACTAAAACATTACAACACTAAAACACTAAAACACTAAAACACTAAAACTCTAAAACGTAATACCCACACTAAAACACTAAAACACTAAAACAATAAAACACTAAAACACTAAAACAATAAAACACTAAAACACTAAAACACTAAAACTCTAAAACGTAATACCCACACTAAAACACTAAAACACTAAAACAATAAAACACTAAAACACTAAAACAATAAAACACTAAAACACTAAAACTCTAAAACTCTAAAACACTACAACACTACAACACTAAAACTCTAAAATACTAAAACACTACAACACTAAAACACTAAAACAATAAAACACTAAAACTCTAAAACACTAAAACACTAAAACTCTAAAACGTAATACCCACACTAAAACACTAAAACTCTAAAACACTAAAACACTAAAACACTAAAACACTAAAACTCTAAAACTCTAAAACGTAATACCCACACTAAAACACTAAAACACTAAAACACTAAAACTCTAAAACACTAAAACACTAAAACACTAAAACTCTAAAACGCTAAAACTCTAAAACACTAAAAGTCTAAAACACTAAAACACTAAAACTCTAAAACGTAATACCCACACTAAAACACTAAAACTCTAAAACACTAAAACACTAAAACCCAAAAACGTAATACCCACACTAAAACACTAAAACGCAAAAACTCTAAAACACTAAAAGTCTAAAACACTAAACGTCTAAAACTCTAAAACACTAAAACACTAAAACTCTAAAACACTAAAACTCTAAAACACTAAAAGTCTAAAACGCATGTCTCCTCTCTGGAGATCATTTCACACCTTCAGATCCATCTGGGCTGTATTGAGCTCTCACACTGAGACAGTGTGTCATGGTGAAAACATGTATGTCTCCGCTGAGGGAGAGGTCTCCACACCGCTGATTCTGTCTGTCGGAGAGCCCTCCTCGCAGACTCATCACTCTGCCAGGCTGCACACACACGCACGTACGCACACATGCACGCACGCACACACGCACACACACACACACACACACACACACACACACACACACACACACACACACACACACACACACACACACACACACACACACACACACACACACACACACACACACACACACACACACACGCTGCCAGCCTGCTGGAGCTGTAGGAGCCGCAGGGGGCGAGTTTTGGTTGGCTCCACTCGGTCGACACGGTAACGCTGGGATGGATAGGAGGGGAGCCGCGAGCGGGGAGGGGGGTCCTACATCAAGAAGATTAAAAACGGCCCAGACCGTCTACGCTGACGCATTACTTACTCACCCAGCCACTACCCTGAATTCTCTCTTCACAGTGTGTATAGATACAGAGAATATCCAACCAAGAGAGCTCAGGTGAAATTATACTTTTGTTTCATGTTTTTTTTCTCCAGTTGGGCACACTTTGTCTGGCAATGAACGGGAAAAGGGTTGCTCACAAAGAATTAGACTATGTTCTCTTGTATCCCCCTAACAGACCAGAAAAAAACACCAGATCTTTGATGTTTTCATTTTCTTTATTCATCTCTCTCTCTCCAGAACATATCTGTAACGTCATATTAACGACTACATATAGATTCTGTTCTTCATCCTACTGAGAGAGGAAAACATTTATTTATATATATATAGTTTCTGAAAGATACTACATGAAAGAGAGACAATTACCTGTATTAAATAGGTTGCAATAGTAATTTTCTGTGTATGTGAGTGAGTGGGGTTGGGCATGTTATGTATCAACCCCTAAAAAAATGTACATGAATAATAATCCACATAATGGAGTGGCAGGGTAGCCTAGTGGTTAGAGTGTAGAGGTGGCAGGGTAGCCTAGTGGTTAGAGTGTAGAGGCGGCAGGGTAGCCTAGTGGTTAGAGTGTAGAGGTGGCAGGGTAGCCTAGTGGTTAGAGTGTAGAGGTGGCAGGGTAGCCTAGTGGTTAGAGTGTAGAGGCGGCAGGGTAGCCTAGTGGTTAGAGTGTAGAGGTGGCAGGGTAGCCTAGTGGTTAGAGTGTAGAGGCGGCAGGGTAGCCTAGTGGTTAGAGTGTAGAGGCGGCAGGGTAGCCTAGTGGTTAGAGTGTAAAGGCGGCAGGGTAGCCTAGTGGTTAGAGTGTAGAGGCGGCAGGGTAGCCTAGTGGTTAGAGTGTAGAGGTGGCAGGGTAGCCTAGTGGTTAGAGTGCAGAGGCGGCAGGGTAGCCTAGTGGTTAGAGTGTAGAGGTGGCAGGGTAGCCTAGTGGTTAGAGTGTAGAGGTGGCAGGGTAGCCTAGTGGTTAGAGTGTAGAGGCGGCAGGGTAGCCTAGTGGTTAGAGTGTAGAGGTGGCAGGGTAGCCTAGTGGTTAGAGCTTAGAGGTGGCAAGGTAGCCTAGTGGTTAGAGCTTTGGCCTAGTAACCAGAAGGTTGCAAGTTCAAATCCCTGAGCTGACAAAGTACAAATCTGTCGTTCAGCCCCTGAACAGACAGTTAACCCCACTGTTCCTAGGCCGTCATTGAAAATAAGAATTTGTTCTTAACTGACTTGCCTAGTTTAATCAAATTTTTAAAAATAATTCACTGTTGCTGCAGGATTATTTTTCTGCTGTAAAAAAAAAAACTGGTTCAAATTAAGATCCAGCATCATATGCTGTTCCTGTGAGTCATACCTGCATCCTGCCTCGGCACTGGTGGAGACATTTGGGAAGGGCATACCTAACACGACAAGATGTCTCTTCACTGGTTGACTGTCACATCCCATAGCATTACAGCTGATGAGGATAACTGTACGTTGCCCAAACAACAACATGACAAGATGTCTCTTCACTGGGTGACTGTCACATCCCATAGCATTACAGCTGGTGAGGATAACTGTATGTTGCCCAAACAACAACATGACCAGTAAAGGAAACAGTGCAGATAGACTAAGACCTCAGGGCTTTGGTATCAGGCACTCCACTGTCAATATATACTGGGTCTGAATTAGTGACAGTCAACATATACTGGGCCTGCTATAGTGACAGTCAATATATACTGGGCCTGCTGTAGAGACAGTCAATATATACTGGGCCTGCTGTAGTGACAGTCAATATAAACTGGGCCTGCAGTAATGACAGTCAATATATACTGGGTCTGAAGTAGTGACAGTCAATATATACTGGGCCTGCTGTAGTGACAGTCCATATATACTGGGTCTGCAGTAATGACAGTCAATATATACTGGGCCTGCAGTAGTGACAGTCAATATATACTGGGCCTGCAGTAATGACAGTCAATATATACTGGGCCTGAAGTAGTGACAGTCAATATATACTGGCTCTGCAGTAATGACAGTCAATATATACTGGGCCTGCAGTAATGACAGTCAATATATACTGGGCCTGCAGTAATGACAGTCAATATATACTGGGCCTGAAGTAGTGACAGTCAATATATACTGGCTCTGCAGTAATGACAGTCAATATATACTGGGTCTGCAGTAATGACAGTCAATATATACTGGGCCTGCAGTAATGACAGTCAATATATACTGGGCCTGAAGTAGTGACAGTCAATATATACTGGCTCTGCAGTAATGACAGTCAATATATACTGGGCCTGCAGTAATGACAGACAATATATACTGGGCCTGCAGTAATGACAGTCAATATATACTGGGCCTGCAGTAATGACAGACAATATATACTGGGCCTGCAGTAATGACAGTCAATATATACTGGGCCTGCAGTAATGACAGACAATATATACTGGGCCTGCAGTAATGACAGTCAATATATACTGGGCCTGCAGTAATGACAGACAATATATACTGGGCCTGAAGTAGTGACAGTCAATATATACTGGGCCTGCAGTAATGACAGACAATATATACTGGGCCTGCAGTAATGACAGTCAATATATACTGGGCCTGCAGTAATGACAGTCAATATATACTGGGTCTGCAGTAATGACAGTCAATATATACTGGGCCTGCAGTAGTGACAGTCAATATATACTGGGCCTGCAGTAGTGACAGTCAATATATACTGGGCCTGCAGTAATGACAGACAATATATACTGGGCCTGCTGTAGTGACAGTCAATATATACTGGGTCTGCAGTAATGACAGTCAACATATACTGGGTCTGCAGTAATGACAGTCAATATATACTGGGCGTGAAGTAGTGACAGTCAATATATACTGGGCCTGCAGTAGTGACAGACAATATATACTGGGCCTGCAGTAGTGACAGTCAATATATACTGGGCCTGCAGTAGTGACAGTCAATATATACTGGGCCTGCAGTAATGACAGTCAATATATACTGGGCCTGCAGTAACGACAGTCAATATATACTGGGCCTGAAGTAATGACAGTCAATATATACTGGGCCTGCAGTAATGACAGACAATATATACTGGGCCTGCAGTAATGACAGTCAATATATACTGGGCCTGAAGTAATGACAGTCAATATATACTGGGCCTGAAGTAGTGACAGTCAATATAAACTGGGCCTGCAGTAGTGACTGTCACAGTGGCAGTGCACTCCCCTTTCTCTTGTTGATTCAGAATGGCTGTCTCTCTCTCTCTCCCCCCCCCCCCCCCCCCTCAATCTCTCCCTTTCTCAGGAGAAATGCCTGATGTTGACAAACACATTTCCCAACATCCTCTGGTCCCCGAGCCAGACAAGCTGAGTAGAATCATGGTAATTCACAGTCACTCTGCTTAGCCTACTCTCACACACACACACACACACACACACACACACACACGTCTATCTCCGCACGCCGTCGTCAACAGACAATAAAACAGTAGGCTGCTGGCCTGAACCAGATTAAATTAGACTGATAAACTCATCAGAAAATAATGTGCTCATTAAGGAAACACACAAGCCTGAGAAGGTATAGGGAATCAGGGAGCGACTGCTCAAACACTGAGCTATATAGAGACCAGTAAACAGTATGCAAAATATCATGTCAACATTTTGAATAATTAATTCCAACTCTTTTATTTTAGAGTTTCTTTTTTTATACATTTTGGACACTTTTGTCTTGTGAAATATGAACTGCAGCAGGAGAAGTGATTAGGAAGGAAGGAGCCCTGTTGTCTTAATGAAGCATGTTCCCTTCCATCGAGCTTCCTGCTTTCCCACCGAGCTTCCTGCTTTCCCACCGAGCTTCCTGCTTCCCACAAGGCTTCTGGGATTTTTCCTTTGATTTGAGGCTCTGCTTTACTTATCCTTGTTTTCTTACACAGATTCTAAAATGTAAGGTACGGTACTGAGTACTGGAGGTAAAGACCCAGACAACAGCATTATGGGTAGTAGATGGTCTCCTGGCCCCGTCCTGGAAGCTGTGAATAAAGTGCAGCAGGCATACTTGCTTTACAGATGTGGGATCTTAATTTGATCACCCTTTTTTTTGTTGTAGGAAATGCTAACGTGTGGTGTAATAATTCCCTTTCCTGACAGCACTGCAGCTCTATTGAGATTAATTGAATGTGCCTCGTGTCTCACCGCTCAGTCAGTACGCAGGAGGGAGATACAAACACCCGCTCAGTCAGTACTCAGGAGGGAGAAACAAACACCCGCTCAGTCAGTACTCAGGAGGGAGATAAAAACACCCGCTCAGTCAGTACTCAGGAGGGAGAAACAAACACCCGCTCAGTCAGTACTCAGGAGGGAGATACAAACACCCGTTCAGTCAGTACTCAGGAGGGAGATACAAACACCCGTTCAGTCAGTACTCAGGAGGGAGAAACAAACACCCGTTCAGTCAGTACTCAGGAGGGAGATACAAACACCCGTTCAGTCAGTACTCAGGAGGGAGAAACAGACACCCGTTCAGTCAGTACTCAGGAGGGAGATACAAACCTACAAACACCCGTTCAGTCAGTACTCAGGAGGGAGATACAAACACCCGCTCAGTCAGTACTCAGGAGGGAGATACAAACACCATGTAATGAGTGTCTGAGGAAAAGAGTAAAAAAAAAATTGTGTGAAATTGTGTGTGTATTTGTGTGTGCCTGTGCGTGTGTGTGCGTGTGTATTTGTGTGTGCCTGTGCGTGCGTGTGCGTGTGTGTGTGCACACTTAACGTGTGATTGTGTATTGAGCTGAAAGTCTGTTTAATCACTTCTCCTCCACCTTAATTTGAGTTAAGCCTGAAAGTCCATATGGTAAATGTCATGAAAATAAAACATCCAATTTAAAACCTGTGGAAGGTCTTACTTAGTTCCACCAAATGAACACAGAAACGCACACACACAATCACACACACACACACACAATCACACACACACACAATCACACACACACACACACAATCACACACACACACAATCACACACACACACACACACACACACACACACACACACACACACACACACACACACACACCAACCTACTCGAGCATGACTGAGCGGAGGGAAAAACAAATCTCCTTCTCCTCTGCGGTTAGTTTGCGTTAGAGGGTTGCTTTCCCCGTGAAGGAGCACAGGAGGAGTACTGAGAGAGGAAGAAGCACTTCAGCTCAATCAAACAACACGAGCTTCGATGGCTCTCCAGATCAATATTTTGTTGAGGATGGAAAACATGCATGTTTCAATTTCATTGAACTACTCTTCAAAACCCACTCAACACATTCTCCACGGCGCGACGGTGCATGTGCCTCTCTGCATGTTAAGTAGTCGCAGCTATTGCATGACCACGATCTAACGCCGCCGTCATGGCAACGTGAGCAAAGTTAGGTTACCAACTTTCAACTGGGATTAGTTGACAAATGACATGAGGTGACCGAGTAAGAGGTTTTAGGACAGAACGACATGAGGTGACGGTGTAAGAGGTTTTAGGACAGAACGACATGAGGTGACCGAGTAAGAGGTTTTAGGACAGAACGACATGAGGTGACCGAGTAAGTGGTTTTAGGACAGAACGACATGAGGTGACAGTGTAAGAGGTTTTAGGACAGAACGACATGAGGTGACCGAGTAAGAGGTTTTAGGACAGAACGACATGAGGTGACCGAGTAAGAGGTTTTGGGACAGAACGACATAGGGTGACAGTGTAAGAGGTTTTAGGACAGAACGACATGAGGTGATCGAGTAAGAGGTTTTAGGACAGAACGACATGAGGTGACAGTGTAAGAGGTTTTAGGACAGAACAACATGACGTGACAGTGTAAGAGGTTTTAGGACAGAACGACATGAGGTGACCGAGTAAGAGGTTTTAGGACAGAACGACATGAGGTGACAGTGTAAGAGGTTTTAGGACAGAACGACATGAGGTGACCAAGTAAGAGGTTTTAGGACAGAACGACATGAGGTGACCGAGTAAGAGGTTTTAGGACAGAACGACATGAGGTGACAGTGTAAGAGGTTTTAGGACAGAACGACATGAGGTGACCGAGTAAGAGGTTTTAGGACAGAACGACATGAGGTGACAGTGTAAGAGGTTTTAGGACAGAACGACATGAGGTGACGGAGTAAGAGGTTTTAGGACAGAATGACATGAGGTGACAGTGTAAGAGGTTTTAGGACAGAATGACATGAGGTGACAGTGTAAGAGGTTTTAGGACAGAACGATATGAGGTGACAGTATAAGAGGTTTTAGGACAGAACGACATGAGGTGACAGTATAAGAGGTTTTAGGACAGAACGACATGAGGTAACAGTGTAAGAGGTTTTAGGACAGAACTGCATGACGTGACAGTGTAAGAGGTTTTAGGACATAACAACATGACATCATCACCGCTGTCAACTCAAAGGCCGTCATACAGTAATCCTTCTCATTATGGTAATCATTGACAGTTGATCATTTGCGTATAATCTGATGATTTAACTCACAGCTCTATGGCCTTGTTCCACATGATGACGTATCCAGACAGAACGAAGGACTCGATGTTGACGATGTGCGTGTTGCCACGCTCTGTGCCCACGTACAGCCATTTACTCTGGAAGGGGAGGTGGCAAAACGTGATCCTGAAGCGGAAAAAAGAAGAATCAGCGTTGACACATGATCAAATACGATACCATGTGTTTGATTTGGTTGTTATTGTGTGTGTGTGTGTGTGTGTGTGTGTGTGTGTGTGTGTGTGTGTGCGAGTGTGTGTTTCTTCCCACTTCCCACTTGTGTAATCAATGTTTTACCTCAGATAATAACCACACCAATAATTATCCTACTCTCAAATACACAGTATAAATGTACATTTTCCACAATTATATCATAATTATGTTTCGGCTAACTGTCTGTAGATTAAAGATTTACGTTGCTTTGCACTGTTTTGATTAGCTCTGTTTTCCCCTGCATCCTTACAAAAGAAGGTCCTACCTAAAACCATAAAGGGTTATTCTGTTGTACCCATAGGAGAACCCTATGGTTCTACGTGGAACCCTTTCACCAGCAAAATGTTCTACCTGAAACCAAAAAACGGTTTTCCTATGAGGACAAACAAAACATATATATATTTTATATTTCCCAGATATTGCCCAAGTTTTGTAATATCACCCCAACACATCACTCCACATCTCCTGTCAGTCAGCGCCTGGTCTCTATGGTGATGACAGTCACTGCCTGGTCTCTATTGTGATGACAGGAATGTCCTATTAGACAACAGCCATCAATAAGTAATGTATCACGACCCTGACACAAACAGCAGCTAATCACCAGTGGCCAACGTCCCAAGAGGCAGTCTTCCCCAACGTCCCAAGAGGCAGCCTTCCCCAACGTCCCAAGAGGCAGTCTTCCCCAACGTCCCAAGATGCAGTCTTCCCCGACATCCCAAGAGGCAGTCTTCCCCGACGTCCCAAGATGCAGTCTTCCCCGACGTCCCAAGAGGCAGTCTTCCCCAACGTCCCAAGAGGCAGCCTTCCCCGATGTCCCAAGAGGCAGCCTTCTCCGATGTCCCAAGATGCAGCCTTCCCCAACGTCCCAAGATGCAGTCTTCCCCAACGTCCCAAGAGGCAGCCTTCCCCAACGTCCCAAGAGGCAGTCTTCCCCAACGTCCCAAGAGGCAGTCTTCCCCAACGTCCCAAGAGGCAGTCTTCCCCAACGTCCCAAGAGGCAGTCTTCCCCAACGTCCCAAGATGCAGTCTTCCCCGACATCCCAAGAGGCAGTATTCCCCGACGTCCCAAGATGCAGTCTTCCCCGACGTCCCAAGAGGCAGTCTTCCCCAACGTCCCAAGAGGCAGCCTTCCCCGATGTCCCAAGAGGCAGCCTTCTCCGATGTCCCAAGATGCAGCCTTCCCCGACGTCCCAAGAGGCAGTCTTCCCCGACGTCCCAAGAGGCAGTCTTCCCCAACATCCCAAGATGCAGCCTTCCCTGACATCCAAAGAGGCAGTCTTCCACGACGTTCCAAGATGTAGCCTTGCCCGGGATAGAAAATGCCCTGCACTTTCTGTTCTTCTGCCTGGTGTTATCTCTTCTTTTCTTCCAACCCTCTCTCCCCAACTCACTCCCTCTTTATCTCACTGAACTATGGAGCCCAAGTTTTCAGGCAAAAGCACAGACAGGTTTGTCAACAACAACAACAAATAAACAGTTGAAAGCAATTACCACAGCATCAGCTGCAAGCTCTTTTTTTTTGTTTATCTCTCAAACCGCAGTGTGTTTGATAATTATTCCATTCCATTTCAGTAGCAAGAGACACTAACGGCTCCATTTCTACCTGTTATTTTCTCAAGTGAAAGCATGAAAGTCAAATGGGAGGCATGTACGAGGGTACTTTACTCACACGTAAAGTTATCCATAAATACGCTACGTTGACTGTGGAATTATTAGGCGATCAATAAATCCTTCGACAGTGAGGGCATGCTCTGTGTTTATGTGATGTAGTGTATTCAGATCTCGACAGCGAGGGCATGCTCTGTGTTTATGTGATGTAGTGTATTCTCGACAGCGAGGGCATGCTCTGTGTCTATGTGATGTAGTGTCTTCAGATCTCGACAGCGAGGGCATGCTCTGTGTTCATGTGATGTAGTGTATTGTCGACAGCGAGGGCATGCTCTGTGTCTATGTGATGTAGTGTCTTCAGATCTCGACAGCGAGGGCATGCTCTGTGTCTATGTGATGTAGTGTATTGTCGACAGCGAGGGCATGCTCTGTGTTTATGTGATGTAGTGTATTCAGATCTTGACAGCGAGGGCATGCTCTGTGTCTATGTGATGTAGTGTCTTCAGATCTCGACAGCGAGGGCATGCTCTGTGTCTATGTGATGTAGTGTATTGTCGACAGCGAGGGCATGCTCTGTGTCTATGTGATGTAGTGTCTTCAGATCTCGACAGCGAGGGCATGCTCTGTGTCTATGTGATGTAGTGTATTGTCGACAGCGAGGGCATGCTCTGTGTTTATGTGATGTAGTGTCTTCAGATCTCGACAGTGAGGGCATGCTCTGTGTCTATGTGATGTAGTGTATTGTCGACAGCGAGGGCATGCTCTGTGTTTATGTGATGTAGTGTATTCAGATCTTGACAGCGAGGGCATGCTCTGTGTCTATGTGATGTAGTGTATTCAGATCTCGACAGCGAGGGCATGCTCTGTGTTTATGTGATGTAGTGTATTCTCGACAGCGAGGGCATGCTCTGTGTCTATGTGATGTAGTGTCTTCAGATCTCGACAGCGAGGGCATGCTCTGTGTCTATGTGATGTAGTGTATTGTCGACAGCGAGGGCATGCTCTGTGTCTATGTGATGTAGTGTCTTCAGATCTCGACAGCGAGGGCATGCTTTGTGTCTATGTGATGTAGTGTATTGTCGACAGCGAGGGCATGCTCTGTGTCTATGTGATGTAGTGTCTTCAGATCTCGACAGTGAGGGCATGCTCTGTGTTTATGTGATGTAGTGTATTCAGATCTTGACAGCGAGGGCATGCTCTGTGTCTATGTGATGTAGTGTATTCAGATCTCGACAGTGAGGGCATGCTCGGTGTCTATGTGATGTAGTGTCTTCAGATCTCGACAGTGAGGGCATGCTCTGTGTCTATGTGATGTGGTGTATTCAGATCTCGACAACATACAAAAACATACAAAAAACCCTAGACCAGACAAAACACATAAATCCCCCATGTCAAACCCTGACCTAACCAAAATAATAAAGAAAACAAAGATTACTAAAGGCCAGGGCGTGACACATCATTTCCCGAGTTTTGCATCAGCCACATCATCTAGAGAGGAAAGTTACATGAGGTTGCACGTCACAACGACATATGTGAGAATCCTGTTTATTTTATTGAGATCTAACAGCGATATCTGAAGAAGAAATAATGGATGAGGGATATTTACAAAAACTCAAATTCGGTTTGTTCCTCAAGGTAAAATTGTTGCACCTTTTATGTTTCGCCTTGTGTTTCGCTGATCGTCATACGAAATGTAATTTATTTCTAAAATAATGAATACATAAATAAACCCCAAGAGCCCTAATCAAAGCAAAGTTTAACACTCCCAACTGATGGAACTAAGCCTTGAAATCAAGGCACTTGGTTTTGGCAGAAACGTGACTAAGTCCCCACTCAGCCAATCAGCTATTAGGAGGCAACCATTTCAGACAGCCCTGTTAGATACCCATGGTGGTGCCCAGACCTCATCTCTCATTTACACTCTATTTGCATAATTTTAATTTAACTGCAAATCAAGAACTTCAGGAGGGAAAAGCAGAGACAAAAACAAGGGGGGGGGGGTTAAAGACAAGGTTTGCACAGGTCTTGGAGAGTGACCGTGTGATGGTGTGAAAGTCAAAAGGTTTTGTTTGACTCAGACAGCTTGACGAGGCGCCATCAACACGGCTCATAATTATCAATTAAATCAGGAGGAGACGTGAGTTGAACTGACCGGCAGCTGGCTGGGCAGCCGAGGAGCTGCTATTGGGGGAAGTAATTAAGTCACTAGATAGAGATCGATGGAACATGTTGTTTCTCAATCTTGGTCACATGCCTCATGACCTTCCCATCTGTTTCTTTGACAGCTTCAGTTTCCCCACTGAGAGGAGATTAGGAGGCCATTTTGGATGAATAGCCACTCTATGTAACATTGATAGATTGTAAATAAGAATTTGTTCTTAACTGATTTTCCTAGTTAAATAAAAGTTAAATTAGAGCCATGATACACCACAGTTATCTGAGAGGAGGAGCCATGATACACCACAGTTATCTGAGAGGAGGAGCCATGAAACACCACAGTTATCCAAGAGGAGGAGCCATGATACACCACAGTTATCTGAGAGGAGGAGCCATGATACACAACAGTTATCTGAGAGGAAGAGCCATGATACACCACAGTTATCTGAGAGGAGGAGCCATGATAGACCACAGTTATCTGAGAGGAGGAGCCATGAAACACCACAGTTATCCAAGAGGAGTAGCCATGATACACCACAGTTATCTGAGAGGAGGAGCCATGATACACCACAGTTATCTGAGAGGAGGAGCCATGATACACCACAGTTATCTGAGAGGAGGAGCCATGATACACCACAGTTATCCAAGAGGAGCAGCCATGAAACACCACAGTTATCTGAGCGGAGGAGCCATGATACACCACAGTTATCCAAGAGGAGGAGCCATGAAATACCACAGTTATCCAAGAGGAGGAGCCATGAAACACCACAGTTATCCAAGAGGAGGAGCCATGATACACCACAGTTATCTGAGAGGAGGAGCCATGAAACACCACAGTTATCTGAGAGGAGGAGCCATGATACACCACAGTTATCCAAGAGGAGGAGCCATGAAACACCACAGTTATCTGAGAGGAGGAGCCATGATACACCACAGTTATCTGAGAGGAGGAGCCATGATACACCACAGTTATCCAAGAGGAGGAGCCATGAAACACCACAGTTATCTGAGAGGGTGAGCCATGATACACCACAGTTATCTGAGAGGAGGAGCCATGAAACACCACAGTTATCTGAGAGGGTGAGCCATGATACACCACAGTTATCTGAGAGGAGGAGCCATGAAACACCACAGTTATCTGAGAGGGTGAGCCATGATACACCACAGTTATCTGAGAGGGGGAGCCATGATAGACCACAGTTATCTGAGAGGAGGAGCCATGATAGACCACAGTTATCCAAGAGGAGGAGCCATGATAGACCACAGTTATCTGAGAGGAGGAGCCATGATAGACCACAGTTATCCAAGAGGAGGAGCCATGATACACCACAGTTATCCAAGAGGAGGAGCCATGATACACCACAGTTATCTGAGAGGAGGAGCCATGAAACACCACAGTTATCTGAGAGGGTGAGCCATGATACACCACAGTTATCTGAGAGGAGGAGCCATGATACACCACAGTTATCTGAGAGGGTGAGCCATGATACACCACAGTTATCTGAGAGGAGGAGCCATGAAACACCACAGTTATCTGAGAGGAGGAGCCATGATACACCACAGTTATCCAAGAGGAGGAGCCATGATAGACCACAGTTATCTGAGAGGAGGAGCCATGAAGCAAATTTACAGAAAAATAAATTTGGAAATATCTCATTTACATCAGTATTCAGCATACAGTACATGTTAGAATGACCTTTGGCAGCGATTAGAGCTTTCTGGGTAAGTCTCTAAGAGGTTTTCCACACCTGGATTGTACAATATTTGCCCATTTATTCTTTTCAGAATTCTTCAAGCTCTGTCCAATTGGTTGTTGATCATTGCTGGACAACCATTTTTTTAAAGTCTTATATTATATTTTCAAGCAGATTTAAGTCAAAATCGTAACTTGACCAGTGTAGATTTGGCCTTGCGTTTTAAGGTTATTGTCCTGCCGTAAGGTGAATTAATATCCCAGTGTCTGGTGGAAAGCAGACCGATACAGATTTTTCTCGAGGAGTTTGCCTGTGCTTACCACCATTCTGTTTATTTTTTATCCTGAAAAACTCCCCAATCCATATTAACGATTACAAGCATATCCCATTAAATGATGCAGCCACCATTATGCTTGAAAAGCATATGCTTGTTACTCAGCAATGTGTTGGTTTGTATTTGCCCCAAACATAACACTTTGTATTCAGGACAAATAGTAAATTGTTTTGCCACATTTCTTGCAGTAATACTAAATAACCTCTTTTGACTCTGTCAATCAGGTTAGTATTATGGAGTACTGTACCTACAGTGCATTCAGAAAGTATACAGACCCCTTCGCTTTTTTCACATTTTGTTACGTTAGACTTATTCTAAAATGTATTAAATATTTTCCTCATCAATCTACACACAATACCCAATAATGACATCACACTACCCCATAATGACATCACAATACCCCATAATGACATCACAATACCCCATAATGACATCACAATACCTTATAATGACATCGCAATACCCCATAATGACATCACAATACCCCATAATGACAAACTCCAAATTGAGTTCAGGTGCATCCTGTTTCCATTGATCATCATTAAGGTGTTTCTACAACTTGATTGGTCCAACTGTGGTAAATTCAATTGATTGGACATGATTTGGAAAGGCACTGTCTCTGTATTTTTTTAACCTATTTTTTTAACTTCTTGAGAATACTTGACACGCAGACGTCCCAAGTATGCCCCTGGAAATGCAAATGCGCTACGCTAAATGCTAAATGTACTCGTTACAACTCAATCTTTGATCAAAATTCACAAGCAGGGTATTGAATTAAAGCTACACTCGTTGTGAACCTAGCCAGCAAGTCAGATTTTTAAAATGCTTTTCGGCGAAAGCATCAGAAGCTATTATCTGATAGCATGCACCCCCCAAAATGCCAGCTCGACACGTAAACAACAGATTTTGCGATAGCCGGCGCTACCCAAAAAGCAGAAATAAAATATAAAACATTCATTACCTTAGACGAGCTTCTTTCTTGGCACTCCTATATGCCCCATAAACATCACTATTGGGTCTTTTTTTCGTTTAAATCGGTCCATATATACCCAAAATAGCTTTGTATGGAAGTTGTGTCATTCAGAAAAAATCATCGTTTTTAAACGCTGCGTAATTTTTTAAAATTAAAAAAGTCGACGATAAACTTTCACAAAACACTTCGAAATCCTTTTGTAATCCAACTTTAGGTATTAGTAAACGTTTATAAGCTATCAAAATGATTACAGGGCGATGTCTCTTCAATAGGTCTTCACTTCAAAAACAATGCCATCTGATATCTCCCTCAACTGCATCCGGTTGAAGACTGGGAAAATGGAGTTCAGATAGAAGGTTTTTCCAACAATTAATTCAATTGAAAATTAGGACAATGGCGCCATCGTGCGGAATTTGTATGAATTGCAGGCAGATTCCCATTAAATTCTGTTCTCTTTTAACAACTGGTGGAAGTGACTTATGGAAATTATTTTTTGCTTTCAGAGAGCAGTTTTTCTTGCGTTTTTCAATGAAACACACGATCTGTTATAGTCACAGCCATGATTTAACCAGTTTTATAAACTTCAGAGTGTTTTCTATCCACACATACTAATCATATGCATATACTATATTCCTGGCATGAGTAGCAGGACGCTGAAAAGTTGCGCGATTTTTAACAGAATTTTCGAAAAAGGAAGGGGTAGAAGTAAGAGGGTAATTACCCTTTATTTAACTAGTCAAGTCAGTTAAGAACAAATTCTTATTTACAATGACGGCCTACCAAAGGCAAAAGGTCTCCAATGGGGACGGGGGTGGAATTAAAAATATTAAATAAATGAAATAAAAAATATAGGACAAAACACACATCACGACAAGAGAGACAACACAACACTACGTAAAGAAAGACCTAAGACAACAACATAGCAAGACAGCAACACATGACAACACAGCATGAGAGCAACGCAACATGACAACAACATGGTAACAACACAACATGGCAGCAGCACAACACATGGTACAAACATTATTGGTCACAGACAACAGCACAAAGGAAAATAAGGTAGAGACAACAATACATCACGCAAAGCAGCCACAACTGTCTGTCAGAGTGTTTGAATGAAGAGTTTGAGATAAAGCTGTCCAGTTTGAGTGTTTGTTGCAGCTCGTTCCGGTCGCTAGCTGCAGCAAACTGAAAAGAGGAGCGACCCAGGGATGTGTGTGCTTTGGGGACCATTAACAGAATGTGACTGGCAGAATGGGTGTTGTATGTGAAGGATGAGGGCTGCAGTAGATATCTCAGATAGAGGGGAGTGAAGCCTAAGGGTTTTATAAATAAGCATCAACCAGTGGGTCTTGAGACAGGTATACAGAGATGACCAGTTTACAGAGGAGTATAGAGCGCAGTGATGTGTCCTATAAGGAGCATTGGTGGCAAATCTGATGGCAGAATGGTAAAGAATATCTAGCCGCTCGAGAGCACCCTTACCTGCCGATCTATATATTATGTCTCCGTAATATAGCATGGGTAGGATGGTCATCTGAATTAGGGTTAGTTTGGCAGCTGGGGTGAAATAGGAGCGATTACGATAGAGGAAACCACGTCTAGATTTAACTTTAGCCTGCCGCTTTGATATGTGATGAGAGAAGGACAGTGCACCGTCTAGCCATAGTCCCAACTTCTTGTATAAGGTGACTACCTCAAGCTCTAAACCCTCAGAGGTAGTAATCACACCGTTGGGGAGAGGGGAATTCTTCTTACCAAACCACATGTCTTTGAGGTGTTCAGAACAAGGTTAAGGGCAGAGAAAGCTTGTTGGACAAAGAAAGCTTTATTGTAGAGCATTTAACACAAAATCCGGAGAGGGGCCAGCTGAGTATAAGACTATATCATCTGCATATAAATGGAAGAGAGAGCTTCCTAATGCCTGAGCTATGTTGTTGATATAAATTGAGAAGAGCGTGGGACCTAGGATCGAGCCATGGGGTACTCCCTTTGTGACAGGCAGAAGGAATTGTCAGTAGAGCTTCGAAACAGATTGTTTTGAGGCAAAGATTTGGGGAAGGGTACCAACACACTTTTGCAACATTTAAAGTCCCAAAGAAAGAACACGGTGGCCTCCATAATTCTTCAATGGAAGAATTTTGGAACCACCAAGGGCTTTGGTCAGGGAGGTGACTCTGACAGAGCTCCAAAGTTAATCTATGGAGATGGGAAAACCTTCCAGAAGGACTACCATCAATGCAGCACTCTACCAAACAGGCCTTCAAGGTAGAGTGGCCAGACGGAAGCCACTCCTCAGTAAAAAGCACATTACAGTCCGCTTGGAGTTTTCCAAAAGCAGTGGTGGAAAAAGTACCCAGTAAAATTTTACTTGAGTAAAAATATACTTGTAATTGCTCAAATATACTTAAGTATCAAAAGTAAGAGTAAAAATAATTAACAATTCCTTATATGAAGAGAACCAAAAGGCACAATCATTTTTTTAATTTGTATTTACGGATAGCCAGGGGCACATTCTAAAACTCAGACATAATTTACAAACAAACAGTTTGTGTTTAGTAGGTCCTCCAGATGAGAGGCAGTAGGGATGAACAGGGAGTTTCTCTTTAAGGGTGTGAATTAGACTATTTTCCTGTCCTGCTAAGAATTCAAAATGTAAAGAGTACTTCTGGGTGCTAGGTAAAATGTATGGAGTAGAAGGTACATTCTTTTCTTTAGGAATGTAGTGGAGTAAAAATAAAAGTTTTCAAAAATATAAATAGTAAAAGTACAGATACCACAAAAAGTAGTGCTTCAAAGTATTTTTACAACACTGGCCAAAAGGCACATAAAGACTGTCAGGCCATGAGAAACAAGATTCTCTGGTCTGATGAAACCAAGATTGAACTCTTTGGCCTGAATGCCAAGTGTCGCATCTGGAGACCTGTCACCATCCCTAAGGAGAAGCATGGTGGTGGCAGCATCATGCTGTGTTTTTTTTTTCAGCGACAGGGACCAGGAGACAAATCAGGATTGAGGGGAAGATGAACGGAGCAAAGTACAGAGCGATCCTTAATGAAAACCTGCTTCAGAGTGCTCAGGATCTCAGACTGCCGTGAAGGTTCTCCTTCCAGCAGGACAATAAACCAGAGCTCACAATGCAGGACTGGCTTTGGAACAAGCCTCTGAATGGCCTTGAGTGACCCGGCCAGAGCCCGGACTTGAACCTAATCGAACATCTCTGGAGAGACCTTGAGAGGATCTGTAGAGAAGAATGGGAGAAACTCCCAAAATACAGGTGTTCCAATGTTGTAGCGTCATACTCAAGAAGACTTGAGGCTGTAATCGCTGTCAAAGTTGCTTCAGCAAAGTACTGAGTAAAGGGTCTGAATACTTATGTAAAGTGAAAATTCCGTTTTGCCCAAACCTGTTTTTACTTTATCATTATGGGGTATTGTGATGTCATTATGGGGTATTGTGATGTCATTATGGGGTATTGTATGTAGATTGATGAGGGGAGAAACAAAACAATTTAATCAATTTTAAAATAAGGCAGTAACATAACAAAATGTGGAAAAATTCAAGGGGTCTAAAATAATATCCGGATGCACTCTACAATGTTGTTGATCCATCCTCAGGTTTCTCCTATCACAGCCATTAAACTCTGCAACTGTTTTAACACGCTAGAGTCTCTTTCCGCGGCAACGTGGAAATCTAATTAACATAATAAACAAAATCCCAAACAAAATCCGTCAGTTTAAACTAAAGATATGTTTTTTTTTGCATCTCAACCCACAGCATCTGCTAATGTTGCATCTTCCGCATCTTCAGTGAAAGGTAGCAGAGCTAGAACAATGTCTGTTAAAACCATGAGAATATCTCGAAAATCAATCTTCTCACTATATCGTCTGCAGCATCCAAACGATTTGGGCTCTCACAAACACGACAGTGTTCTCCATTTTGCTCTACGACTCCCCCACTCCCCCTACGACTCTTCTGAAGTCGGTACAGACGTTCTGAACAGATTGGGCTACACGCTAATATGACCACTCTGCAGAAAGTTGAGACTCTCATGAACAGGTGTCAGTTGTTTTGCTCTTGGCTACCCACTAGCCTCACAAGACTGGTCTGAAGGTCCATCGTACCAGTTACATTTTTTATGAATGTATAAATGGAGATCGTTTAGTGCCAAAAATGAGGGTTTAAATACATGTCAATAATTTTTTTCATGGCTTATAGTTTTACATACAGTGAAGCAAAAAAGTATTTAGTCAGCCACCAATTGTGCAAGTTCTCCCACTTAAAAATATGAGATAGGCCTGTAATTTTCATCATAGGTACACTTCAACAATGACAGACAAAATCCAGAAAATCACATTGTAGGATTTTTTATGAATTTATTTGCAAATTATGGTGGAAAATAAGTATTTGGTCACCTACAAACAAGCAAGATTTCTGGCTCTCACAGACCTGTAACTTCTTCTTTAAGAGGCCCTCTGTCCTCCACTCGTTACCTGTATTAATGGCACCTGTTTGGACTTGTTATCAGTATAAAATACACATGTCCACAACCTCAAACAGTCACACTCCAAACTCCACTATGGCCAAGACCAAAGAGCTGTCAAAAGACACCAGAAGCAAAATTGTAGACCTGCACCAAGCTGGGAAGACGGAATCTGCAATAGGTAAGCAGCTTGGTTTGAAGAAATCAACCGTGGGAGCAATTATTAGGAAATGGAAGACATACAAGACCACTGATAATCTCCCTCGATCTGGGGCTCCACGCAAGATCTCACCCCGTGGGGTCAAAATGATCACAAGAACGGTGAGCAAAAATCCCAGAACCACACGGGGGGACCTAGTGATTGACCTGCAGAGAGCTGGGACCAAAGCAACAAAGCCTACCATCAGTAACACACTACGCCGTCAGGGACTCAAACTTGAAAGAATAGAATAATCTACCTGCATATAAAAACTGTTTGGAAACTCATGAAACATACAGCATACAACTCATGGAAAGAAAGCTTAACTTTAATACATTTCTACTTTTTAGATCAGGAGAAAACTTCACTTTGATTAATTTCAACATAGATCAGGAAAAAGCTTTACTATTATCGTGTCTGGACATTAAATGTGAAGACTGTTATTTTATCGAATCAATTGCCTGTGTGAAATTATTATTACGTGATTAAACTAACCATGTAAACTTTAATTAACTAGGAAGTCGGGGCACCACGGAAAAATGTTTGTCTATTTACAGAATCGACTCTTTAGATATTTTCATATCTTATCAACACAGTCGCTTATTAATGAATTATTATTATTACCTCATCAGTTCTTATTACTGAACATCGCAAACCTTTGGATATCTGCACGAACCCTAGCCTAAATGATGAATCAGCGATTTACAAATTGGCTTAATTATTGATTTACTAACTAACTAAATAATCACAGAAATACATAACAAACAAACAGTAGAAAATTGGGTTACTACGTGATACAAAGAAAAAAAGTCCCTAGCGGACAAAGCCTGATATGACGGCTTGGTAGACTATAGAAAGGGGTGGGGACTGAGAAAGAGCGGGAAAAGACTAAATGGATAAATGGATAGTTGATAATTATATTAATTTAAATGCTAATCCTTTGCACATGAACGGCCGCTCATTCGAGAATAATTGCAATGTATATATTTAGTGCCGTATGACGTAGTTCTCTCCTCCGTTGGAATCGCCGGTCCGTCTGCTGGAGAGTTCAGTTCATCAGAGAGTCTTTGGTTAACTTCCCCAGAAGTCACAATGTCTTCTCTGTTGGAATCGCCGGTCCGTCTGCTGGAGAGTTCAGTTCATCAGAGAGTCTCTGGTTAACTTCCCCAGAAGTCACAATGTCTTCTCTGTTGGAATTGCCGGTCCGTCTGCTGGAGAGTTCAGTTCATCAGAGAGTCTCTGGTTAACTTCCCCAGAAGTCACAATGTCTTCTCTGTTGGAATCGCCGGTCCGTCTGCTGGAGAGTTCAGTTCATCAGAGAGTCTCTGGTTAACTTCCCCAGAAGTCACAATGTCTTCTCTGTTGGAATCTGGTCCGTCTGGTGGAGAGTCAGTTCATCAGAGAGTCTCTGGTTAACTTCCCCAGAAGTCACAATGTCTTCTCTGTTGGAATCTGGTCCGTCTGCTGGAGAGTCAGTTCATCAGAGAGTCTCTGGTTAACTTCCCCAGAAGTCACAATGTCTTCTCTGTTGGAATCGCCGGTCCGTCTGCTGGAGAGTCAGGTTCATCAGAGAGTCTCTGGTTAACTTCCCCAGAAGTCACAATGTCTTCTCTGTTGGAATCTGGTCCGTCTGGTGGAGAGTCAGTTCATCAAAGAGTCTCTGGTTAACTTCCCCAGAAGTCACAATGTCTTCTCTGTTGGAATCTGGTCCGTCTGCTGGAGAGTCAGTTCATTGGAGAGTCTCTGGTTAACTTCCCCAGAAGTCACAACGTCCTTTGTGGTTGTAGCTTTCTCAACGGCTCTGGATAGTGTCTGTTGTCATGGAAACGTCAGGCACACAGATGGTAGTTGCATAGAATAGATGCTTCCGCAGTTGTCAGTATTCTCGTACTAGACTTAAGTAATTCCCAGCTGCAGACTAGTAATTATATGTCTAGGATTTGCTCTTATTTTGTAGTGATTTGATAGTCTCAGCGTTGAAGCATTTCCAGCCGTTTAGCCCAAACTACACGCTGTCTGGTCTCCTGGGCCTATAGAAATGCAGATATTCCGACATGGGGACTCCGTCCCGGCATTCTCTGACTTGATGTAAATGTTGCAGGAAGTGTGTTTTATACTCTGTGGATGCCTGATGTTATGTCTGGCCTCACGGGGGCGTGGCCACTGACTAGTTCAACTTTATATGCAAATCAATACTTTCATTTAGAAGGTTAACATCACATTACATCTTTCCAAAAAAGAGTTTAATGTTTAATCATATACGTTTCGCAACATTTAGATGTAAACCTGACAGATGGGAAATGTACTTATGTTTGTTTCCTGTCCTTCATGAGATCACCAAATGAAACACACTCGTCATGACTGTCCCTTAAGTGTCCACGGACCTCTCCCACATTCTCAAAAATATAAATATTGTTTAATTATTCAAACGTTTGATGTCCAAGAGTCACTTTGTGTTCCACAGTTTACATTTTGATCTGGAACACTACAGAGAATAGAGGCAGTGTATTTTATGACTGACCATAAAGCGGGCCGACTTCCCGCTCTCCTCCTCTACGAGAGAGAGCATGCTGTAGAGTAGTGGCTAATTAACAAGCATCAGTATGATGCCATCACTATTTGTCCATCAATGTTTATGAATCACACTTGGAAAGTATTCAGACCCCTTGACTTTTTCCTTCTAGGATAAAGTTATCTATTTCCTTTGACAAAGCAGCCATTTTTCTTCACCAATGAAATGATAATGAGTCAAAAGTTCAAAATAAATGGACAAACTGCTAGTAGCCGCGTTGCAATAATTTATCAACCAGCGTTTCCAACAGCAAGGTTTGTTTATCAGGCTTTTACGATATTAGAAAGACCTTCACAATATCTTCCCAAAGATTCTTCGCTGTTTCTCTCTTTTTTTAACAGTTCAAACAAGAAGACCACAACACACAAAAATATCCTTTCAAAGTATCTATCTTTCCCTCTCTCTTCTTCAAGCACAAACAAACAATGTATAATTCATTTTCCCCCCTCTTTCATAGAGCCTGAAGCTTGCCCCCAAAGGACAACTAAGAGTAAATCAAAGTGAAAGGGGCCAGTAAAAGAGATAGCTCAAACTTCTCTAACTTTGCCTCAAGACTCAATAAAAAAACACTCACCACCACAATGCTGAATGTCGCAAACATCAACAAATTCCTCATCTTTCAAAATGCTGTGGCTTAGCCATTCAGACAGTATCTGCTTGACCTTGTCTGCCCTGAACGAGACAGATTTATTCTGCCCTACCAAGCAAAAAGGCAGTAACTAATAATTTGGTAGAAAATGAGTCATTTTTGCTACATTAAACACATGCTTAATCATGTGGACAAGTATTCTGCCTCTGTTGTATTGTGTTTTGGAGAAAATGGGGTTCATGTTATCAGTAACTTTATAAAGTTACTGAGAAACCAAGGTAAACAAAAAAATATATGTTTCTCAGTTCCACGCTATTAGCAGATACTGCTTTTTTGCTTGGTAGGGCAGTACAGATGAACGAGCCAATACAACCTACTACATATTACCCCTCAATACAACCTACTACATATTACCCCTCAATACAACCTACTACATATTACCCCTCAATACAACCTACTACACATGACTCCTCAATACAACCTACTACATATTACCCCTCAATACAACCTACTACATATTACCCAGCCAATACAACCTACTACATATTACCCCTCAATACAACCTACTACACATGACCCCTCAATACAACCTACTACATATGACCCAGCCAATACAACCTACTACATATTACCCAGCCAATACAACCTACTACATATTACCCCTCAATACAACCTACTACATATTACCCCTCAATACAACCTACTACATATTACCCCTCAATACAACCTACTACACATGACCCCTCAATACAACCTACTACATATTACCCAGCCAATACAACCTACTACATATTACCCAGCCAATACAACCTACTATACATGACCCCTCAATACAACCTACTACACATGACCCAGCCAATACAACCTACTACATATTACCCCTCAATACAACCTACTACATATTACCCCTCAATACAACCTACTACACATGACCCCTCAATACAACCTACTACATATTACCCCTCAATACAACCTACTACATATTACCCCTCAATACAACCTACTACATATGACCCCTCAATACAACCTACTACATATTACCCCTCAATACAACCTACTACATATTACCCAGCCAATACAACCTACTACATATTACCCAGCCAATACAACCTATTACATATGACCCAGCCAATACAACCTACTAGATGGGAGATATCAGACCAGGCTACGTTCTGTTCTGCCTCTGGGATAGAATCAACTCATCCATGTTGGTGATGGGAGATATCAGACCAGGTTACATTCTGTTCCTCCTCTGGGATAGAATCAACTCATCCATGTTGGTGATGGGAGATATCAGACCAGGTTATGGGGCAGCAGGTAGCCTAGTGGATAGAGCATTGGGCCAGTAACCAAAAAGTTGTTGAATAGAATCCCTGAGCTGACAAGGTACAAATCTGTCGTTCTGCCACTGAACAAGGCAGTTAACCCACTGTTCCTAGGCCGTCATTGCAAATAAGAATTTGTTCTTAACTGACTTGCCTAGTAAATAAATATATATATATATTATTTGGACCTTTACGGACCCTTCTTTTTCTTTCTAATCTCTATCTTCGGTACATTGATGCAGACACCAAGAAAATATCAGAGCAAAGTTGGAGAAAACATACTAAAATATTAAAGCAGAAGATACTAGTCTGACTCTAACATATGAATGAATAGTGAACCTCGAGACAGGTAGACAGGAAACCTTGAGACAGGTAGACAGGGAACCTTGAGACAGGTAGACAGGGAACCTTGAGACAGGTAGACAGGGAACCTTGAGACAGGTAGACGGGGAACCTTGAGACAGGTATGCTGTCTAACTATAATGTATAATGTTTCATACACTTGCCTTGAAGTCTAATCCATCTCATTGAGCCTTGAGATGTCAAACAGAAAATATTCCTGCATTTATGCAAGGTCCTATGTGTGTGTGTGTGTGTGTGTGTGTGTGTGTTTGTGTGTGTGTGTGTGTGTGTGTGTGTGTGTGTGTGTGTGTGTGTGTGTGTGTGTTACTGAAGTTCATACCTCTCCCTGTTGAATTTGAGCGAGTGCAGGATGGCTGGGCGTCTCTGGCGAAGGTTCCACAGGTGCAGTGTGTCATCTGCACATGCTGTGACCAGAGCTCCCTGAAGGAGAGGTACAGAACACAGACAGTCAGTACACCAGAGCTCCCTGAAGGAGAGGTACAGAACACAGACAGTCACTACACCAGAGCTCCCTGGAGGAGAGGTACAGAACACAGACAGTCAGTACACCAGAGCTCCCTGAAGGAGAGGTACAGAACACAGACAGTCAGTACACCAGAGCTCCCTGAAGGAGAGGTACAGAACACAAACAGTCAGTACACCAGAGCTCCCTGAAGGAGAGGTACAGAACACAGACAGTCAGTACACCAGAGCTCCCTGAAGGAGAGGTAGAGAACACAGACAGTCAGTACACTAGGGCTCCCTGAAGGAGAGGTACATAACTCACAGTCAGTACACCAGAGCTCCCTGAAGGAGAGGTACAGAACACAGACAGTCAGTACACCAGAGCTCCCTGAAGGAGAGGTACAGAACACAGACAGTCAGTACACCAGAGCTCCCTGAAGGAGAGGTACAGAACACAGACAGTCAGTACACTAGGGCTCCCTGAAGGAGAGGTACATAACTCACAGTCAGTACACCAGAGCTCCCTGAAGGAGAGGTACAGAACACAGACAGTCAGTACACTAGGGCTCCCTGAAGGAGAGGTACATAACTCACAGTCAGTACACCAGAGCTCCCTGAAGGAGAGGTACAGAACACAGACAGTCTGTACACTGGGGCTCTCAAACCTTTTGCAGCAAGGTAGATACTTAAAAAAAAATGAAACGTTGCAAGTTTTCTATCTTTCAAATAGGCACATTCCTCTCCTCTCCCGTGCCTGGTGTGTGTCTACACCTCTCCTCTCCCGTGCCTGGTGTGTGTCTACACCTCTCCTCTCCCGTGCCTGGTGTGTGTCTACACCCCTTGTCTCCTGTGCCTGGTGTGTCTACACCTCTCCTCTCCCGTGTCTGGTGTGTGTCTACACCTCTCCTCTCCCGTGCCTGGTGTGTGTCTACACCTCTCCTCTCCCGTGCCTGGTGTGTGTCTACACCCCTCGTCTCCTGTGCCTGGTGTGTGTCTACACCTCTCCTCTCCCGTGCCTGGTGTGTGTCTACACCTCTCCTCTCCCGTGCCTGGTGTGTGTCTACACCCCTCGTCTCCCGTGCCTGGTGTGTGGCTACACCTCTCCTCTCCCGTGCCTGGTGTGTGTCTACACCTCTCCTCTCCCGTGCCTAGTGTGTCTCTACACCTCTCCTCTCCCGTGCCTGGTGTGTGTCTACACCTCTCCTCTCCCGTGCCTGGTGTGTGTCTACACCCCTCGTCTCCTGTGCCTGGTGTGTCTACACCTCTCCTCTCCCGTGCCTGGTGTGTGTCTACACCTCTCCTCTCCCGTGCCTGGTGTGTGTCTACACCTCTCCTCTCCCGTGCCTGGTGTGTGTCTACACCCCTTGTCTCCTGTGCCTGGTGTGTGTCTACACCCCTCGTCTCCCGTGCCTGGTGTGTGTCTACACCTCTCCTCTCCCGTGCCTGGTGTGTGTCTACACCTCTCCTCTCCCGTGCCTAGTGTGTCTCTACACCTCTCCTCTCCCGTGCCTGGTGTGTGTCTACACCTCTCCTCTCCCGTGCCTGGTGTGTGTCTACACTAAGGAGTTGTAGGGGAGAGGAGAGGTGTGTATAATGACTTGCAAATCAATTTCCTCCGAAGTGGGAGAAAGAGAGGGAGGAAGTGGGAGAAAGAGAGGGAGGAAGTGGGTGAAAGAGAGGGAGGAAATGGGAGAAAGAGAGGGAGGAAGTGGGGGAAAGAGAGGGAGGAAGTGGGAGAAAGAGAGGGAGGAAGTGGGGGAAAGAGAGGGAGGGATTTACAATAGAGTTTGGGGATGAAAGAGAGAGTTGAGAAAGTTGTACTGCATGTGGTGCATGTTAGTATATTCAGCATGTACTGTACAGTTGAAGTCGGAAGTTGAAGTAGACCTTAGCCAAATACATATAAAATCAGTTTTTCACAATTCCTGACATTTAATAATTCCCTGTCTTAGGTCAGTTAGGATCACCACTTTATTTTAAGGATGTGAAAAGTCAGAATAATTGAAGAAAGAATGATTTATTTCAGCTTTCATTTATTTCATCACATTCCCAGTGGGTCAGAAGTTTACATACACTCAATTAGTATTTGGTAGCATTGCCTTTAAATTGTTTAACTTGGGTCAAACGTTTCGGGTAGCCTTCTACAAGCTTCCCACAGTAAGTTGGGTGAATTTTGGCCTATACCTCCTGACAGAGCTGATGTAACTGAGTCAGGTTTGTAGGCCTCCTTGCTGGCACACACTTTTTCAGTTCTGCCCACACATCTCCTATAGGATTGAGGTCAGGGCTTTGTGATGGCCACTCCAATACCTTGACTTTGTTGTCCTTAAGCCATTTTGCCACAACTTTGGAAGTGTGCTTGGAGTCATTGTCCATTTGGAAGACCCATTTGCGACCAAGCGTTAACGTCCTGACTGATATCTTGAGATGTTGCTTCAATATATCCACATAATGTCCCTACCTCATGATGCTATCTATTTTGTGAAGTGCAGAAGTCCCTCCTGCAGCAAATCACCCCCACAACATGATGCTGCCACTCTTGTGCTTCGCGGTTGGGATGGTGTTCTTCGGCTTGCAAGGCTCCCCCTTTTTCCTCCAAACACAACGATGTTCATTATGGCCAAACAGTTTTATTTTTGTTTCATCAGACCAGAGGGTCAAAAAAGTACGATCTTTGTCCCCATGTGCAGTTGCAGACCGTAGTTTGTCTTTTTTTATGGCGGTTTTGGAGCAGTGGCTTCTTCCTTGCTGACCGGCCTTTCAGGTTATGTCGGTGTAGGACTCGTTTTACTGTGGATATAGATACTTTTGTACCTGTTTCCTCCAGCATCTTCACAAGGTCCTTTGCTGCTGTTCAGGGATTGATTTGCTCTTTTTGCACCAAAGTACGTCTCTAGGAGACAGAACGCATCTCCTTCCTGAGCGGTATGACGGCTGCTTGGTCCAATGTTGTTTAAACTTGTGTACTATTGTTTGTACAGATGAACGTGGTACCTTCAGACGTTTGGAAATTGCTCAAGGATGAACCAGACTTGTGGAGCTCTACAATACTATTTCTGAGGTCTTGGCTGATTTCTTTACATTTTCCCATGATGTCAAGCAAAGAAGCACTGAGTTTGAAGGTAGGCCTTGAAATACATCCACAGGTACACCTCCAATTTACTCAAATTACGTGAATTAGCCTATCAGAAGCTTCTAAAGCCATGACATCATTTTCTGGAATTTTCCAAGCTGTTTAAAGGCACAGTCAACTTAGTGTATGTAAACTTCTGACCCACTGGAATGGTGATACAGTGAATTATAAGTGAAATAATCTGTCTGTAAACAACTGTTGGAAAAATGACTTGTGTCATACACAAAGTAGATGTCCTAACCGACTTGCCAAAACTATAGTTTGATAACAAGAAATTTGTGGAGTGGTTGAAAAACGAGTTTTAATAACTCCAACCTAAGTGTATGTAAATGTCCGACTTCAACTGTATAAGTTTGGATGTGGGGAGGCAGGTAGCCTAGCAGTTAATCTCTGTATAACCCTGTAGACGTCAGCTATAACCCTGTAGACATCAGCTATAACCCTGTAGACATCAGCTATAACCCTGTAGACGTCAGCTATAACCCTGTAGACGTCAGCTATAACCCTGTAGACATCAGCTATAACCCTGTAGACATGTTCCTATAACCCTGTAGACGTCAGCTATAACCCTGTAGACATGTTCCTATAACCCTGTAGACGTCAGCTGTGACTCAGACATGTTCCTATAACCCTGTAGACCTCTAGCTGTGATTCAGACATGTTCCTATAACCCTGTAGACCTCTAGCTGTGATTCAGACATGTTCCTATAACCCTGTAGACCTCTAGCTGTGACTCAGACATGTTCCTATAACCCTGTAGACTTCAGCTGTAACTCAGACATGTTCGTATAACCCTGTAGACCTCTAGCTGTGATTCAGACATGTTCCTATAACCCTGTAGACGTCAGCTATAACCCTGTAGACGTCAGCTATAACCCTGTAGACATGTTCCTATAACCCTGTAGACCTCTAGCTGTGATTCAGACATGTTCCTATAACCCTGTAGACCTCTAGCTGTGATTCAGACATGTTCCTATAACCCTGTAGACCTCTAGCTGTGACTCAGACATGTTCCTATAACCCTGTAGACCTCTAGCTGTGATTCAGACATGTTCCTATAACCCTGTAGACTTCAGCTGTGACTCAGACATGTTCGTATAACCCTGTAGACCTCTAGCTGTGACTCAGACATGTTCCCATAACCCTGTAGACCTCTAGCTGTGATTCAGACATGTTCCTATAACCCTGTAGACCTCTAGCTGTGACTCAGACATGTTCCTATAACCCTGTAGACCTCTAGCTGTGATTCAGACATGTTCCTATAACCCTGTAGACCTCTAGCTGTGATTCAGACATGTTCCTATAACCCTGTAGACCTCTAGCTGTGACTCAGACATGTTCCTATAACCCTGTAGACCTCTAGCTGTGATTCAGACATGTTCCTATACCCTGTAGACGTCAGCTATAACTCAGACATGTTCTTATAACCCTGTAGACTTCAGCTGTAACTCAGACATGTTCGTATAACCCTGTAGAACTCTAGCTGTGATTCAGACATGTTCCTATAACCCTGTAGACGTCAGCTATAACCCTGTAGACGTCAGCTATAACCCTGTAGACATGTTCCTATAACCCTGTCGACGTCAGCTGTGACTCAGACATGTTCCTATAACCCTGTAGACCTCTAGCTGTGATTCAGACATGTTCCTATAACCCTGTAGACCTCTAGCTGTGACTCAGACATGTTCCTATAACCCTGTAGACCTCTAGCTGTGATTCAGACATGTTCCTATAACCCTGTAGACTTCAGCTGTGACTCAGACATGTTCGTATAACCCTGTAGACCTCTAGCTGTGACTCAGACATGTTCCTATAACCCTGTAGACCTCTAGCTGTGATTCAGACATGTTCCTATAACCCTGTAGACCTCTAACTGTGATTCAGACATGTTCCTATAACCCTGTAGACCTCTAGCTGTGACTCAGACATGTTCCTATAACCCTGTAGACTTCAGCTGTTACTCAGACATGTTCGTATAACCCTGTAGACCTCTAGCTGTGATTCAGACATGTTCCTATAACCCTGTAGACGTCAGCTATAACCCTGTAGACGTCAGCTATAACCCTGTAGACATGTTCCTATAACCCTGTAGACCTCTAGCTGTGATTCAGACATGTTCCTATAACCCTGTAGACCTCTAGCTGTGATTCAGACATGTTCCTATAACCCTGTAGACGTCAGCTATAACCCTGTAGACGTCAGCTATAACCCTGTAGACATGTTCCTATAACCCTGTAGACCTCTAGCTGTGATTCAGACATGTTCCTATAACCCTGTAGACCTCTAGCTGTGATTCAGACATGTTCCTATAACCCTGTAGACCTCTAGCTGTGACTCAGACATGTTCCTATAACCCTGTAGACCTCTAGCTGTGATTCAGACATGTTCCTATAACCCTGTAGACTTCAGCTGTGACTCAGACATGTTCGTATAACCCTGTAGACCTCTAGCTGTGACTCAGACATGTTCCCATAACCCTGTAGACCTCTAGCTATGATTCAGACATGTTCCTATAACCCTGTAGACCTCTAGCTGTGACTCAGACATGTTCCTATAACCCTGTAGACCTCTAGCTGTGATTCAGACATGTTCCTATAACCCTGTAGACCTCTAGCTGTGATTCAGACATGTTCCTATAACCCTGTAGACCTCTAGCTGTGACTCAGACATGTTCCTATAACCCTGTAGACCTCTAGCTGTGATTCAGACATGTTCCTATAACCCTGTAGACGTCAGCTATAACTCAGACATGTTCTTATAACCCTGTAGACTTCAGCTGTAACTCAGACATGTTCGTATAACCCTGTAGAACTCTAGCTGTGATTCAGACATGTTCCTATAACCCTGTAGACGTCAGCTATAACCCTGTAGACGTCAGCTATAACCCTGTAGACATGTTCCTATAACCCTGTAGACGTCAGCTGTGACTCAGACATGTTCCTATAACCCTGTAGACCTCTAGCTGTGATTCAGACATGTTCCTATAACCCTGTAGACCTCTAGCTGTGATTCAGACATGTTCCTATAACCCTGTAGACCTCTAGCTGTGATTCAGACATGTTCCTATAACCCTGTAGACTTCAGCTGTGACTCAGACATGTTCGTATAACCCTGTAGACCTCTAGCTGTGACTCAGACATGTTCCTATAACCCTGTAGACCTCTAGCTGTGATTCAGACATGTTCCTATAACCCTGTAGACCTCTAGCTGTGACTCAGACATGTTCCTATAACCCTGTAGACCTCTAGCTGTGATTCAGACATGTTCCTATAACCCTGTAGACTTCAGCTGTAACTCAGACATGTTCGTATAACCCTGTAGACCTCTAGCTGTGATTCAGACATGTTCCTATAACCCTGTAGACGTCAGCTGTGACTCAGACATGTTTGTATAACCCTGTAGACCTCTAGCTGTGATTCAGACATGTTCCTATAACCCTGTAGACGTCAGCTATAACTCAGACATGTTCCTATAACCCTGTAGACTTCAGCTGTAACTCAGACATGTTCGTATAACCCTGTAGACCTCTAGCTGTGATTCAGACATGTTCCTATAACCCTGTAGACCTCTAGCTGTGATTCAGACATGTTCCTATAACCCTGTAGACGTCAGCTATAACTCAGACATGTTCCTATAACCCTGTAGACTTCAGCTATAACCCTGTAGACTTCAGCTGTAACTCAGACATGTTCCTATAACCCTGTAGACCTCTAGCTTTGATTCAGACATGTTCCTATAACCCTGTAGACCTCTAGCTGTTACTCAGACATGTTCCTATAACCCTGTAGACCTCTAGCTGTGATTCAGACATGTTCCTATAACCCTGTAGACTTCAGCTGTGACTCAGACATGTTCGTATAACCCTGTAGACCTCTAGCTGTGACTCAGACATGTTCCTATAACCCTGTAGACCTCTAGCTGTGATTCAGACATGTTCCTATAACCCTGTAGACCTCTAGCTGTGACTCAGACATGTTCCTATAACCCTGTAGACCTCTAGCTGTGATTCAGACATGTTCCTATAACCCTGTAGACGTCAGCTATAACTCAGACATGTTCCTATAACCCTGTAGACTTCAGCTGTAACTCAGACATGTTCGTATAACCCTGTAGACCTCTAGCTGTGATTCAGACATGTTCCTATAACCCTGTAGACGTCAGCTGTGACTCAGACATGTTCGTATAACCCTGTAGACCTCTAGCTGTGATTCAGACATGTTCCTATAACCCTGTAGACGTCAGCTATAACTCAGACATGTTCCTATAACCCTGTAGACTTCAGCTGTAACTCAGACATGTTCGTATAACCCTGTAGACCTCTAGCTGTGATTCAGACATGTTCCTATAACCCTGTAGACCTCTAGCTGTGATTCAGACATGTTCCTATAACCCTGTAGACGTCAGCTATAACTCAGACATGTTCCTATAACCCTGTAGACTTCAGCTATAACCCTGTAGACTTCAGCTGTAACTCAGACATGTTCATATAACCCTGTAGACCTCTAGCTGTGATTCAGACATGTTCCTATAACCCTGTAGACCTCTAGCTGTGATTCAGACATGTTCCTATAACCCTGTAGACCTCTAGCTGTGATTCAGACATGTTCCTATAACCCTGTAGACGTCAGCTGTGATTCAGACATGTTCCTATAACCCTGTAGACCTCTAGCTGTGATTCAGACATGTTCCTATAACCCTGTAGTCCTCTAGCTGTGATTCAGACATGTTCCTATAACCCTGTAGACCTCTAGCTGTGATTCAGACATGTTCCTATAACCCTGTAGACGTCAGCTGTGATTCAGACATGTTCCTATAACCCTGTAGACCTCTAGCTGTGATTCAGACATGTTCCTATAACCCTGTAGACGTCAGCTATAACCCTGTAGACTTCAGCTGTGACTCAGACATGTTCCTATAACCCTGTAGACGTCAGCTATAACCCTGTAGACGTCAGCTATAACCCTGTAGACGTCAGCTGTAACTCAGACATGTTCCTATAACCCTGTAGACATGTTCCTATAACCCTGTAGACTTCAGCTATAACTCAGACATGTTCCTATAACCCTGTAGACGTCAGCTATAACTCAGACATGTTCCTATAACCCTGTAGACGTCAGCTATAACCCTGTAGACGTCAGCTGTAACTCAGACATGTTCCTATAACCCTGTAGACGTCAGCTTTACATGTAACCAATTATCTGAAGTCTCAACTTCAGGAACATCATGTTCTTTCCAATTATCTGAAGCACCAGCTTTAGGGGCTCTGATTTGTGCCAATGATTTTAGATGTTTGTTTAGCTAAAATAAGTGTTGTTCAAACAAACCAGAATGAATGACATTTGAGAGAATACATAATTTATTGTTGTTGGGTAATACTTGTTTCAGTTAACGACTCATTCATGTGTTTCTTCAATGTGAGATATTGACCTTTACTGTGTATAACCTCTCCCTCCCTGTTACAAACATGACAGCTACTCATAACAGCATATTAGCATATGGGTGATATGAGTCTGTTTATAAAACCACAATAAATTAACCTCCACAACATAATTAAGCAGCAGGGAAAATAATGAGCGACATAATTGCTTGTGTTTCTCACCCTCTTTGCCCAATTTGGTGTCACTGAACCCTTATCCTGTTTTAGAGAGCTCTGGGTGTGTTGGGTGGCGAATAGCTTTAACTCGGATATGCTCAACTATAAGGGAGTGAAAGTTATTTATAATAAGGTTTACAGAAAATAAAAAAAACAGATCTCTCTGAACAGAAAATGGATGGCTGTATCTTCAGCAAAATATATTTGACCTATACCTCCCCTAAACACTTTTTATATTTTTTTAAGTGACCCCTATACCTAAAATAATAATTAAAACATAAAGTGGATAGCAGAGAACATTTTTTACAGTTTACCCTCACTCCCTGGACAGAACAGAGTCTTAGATATGCAGTTTACCCTCACTCCCTGGACAGAACAGAGTCTTAGATATGCAGTTTACCCTCACTCACTCCCTGGACAGAACAGAGCCTTAGATACGCAGTTTACTCTCACTCCCTGGACAGAACAGAGGCTTAGATATGCAGTTTACCCTCACTCCCTGGACAGAACAGAGCCTTAGATATGCAGTTTACCCTCACTCCCTGGACAGAACAGAGTCTTAGATATGCAGTTTACCCTCACTCACTCCCTGGACAGAACAGAGCCTTAGATATGCAGTTTACCCTCACTCCCTGGACAGACCAGAGCCTTAGATATGCAGTTCACCCTCACTCCCTTGACAGAACAGAGCCTTAGATATGCAGTTTACCCTCACTCCCTGGACAGAACAGAGCCTTAGATATGCAGTTTACCCTCACTCCCTGGACAGACCAGAGCCTTAGATATGCAGTTCACCCTCACTCCCTGGACAGAACAGAGCATTATATATGCAGTTTACCCTCACTCCCTGGACAGAACAGAGCCTTAGATATGCAGTTTACCCTCACTCCCTGGACAGACCAGAGCCTTAGATACGCAGTTTACCCTCACTCCCTGGACAGAACAGAGCCTTAGATATGCAGTTTACCCTCACTCCCTGGACAGAACAGAGCCTTAGATATGTCATTGCGCAGGAATTTGGGCCGAAGGTTGTGGGTTCACAGACAGGGGTGGAAATATCTCCTTTTTAGTAAAAGCATAAATCTATAATCGTATTTCCAATTCCCGAGAAACAAATGTGCCTTTTATAAAAATGGAATTTAATTCCATGTCATTTCACAAATTAGCAGAATATGTTTTATACCACACAAAATAAGTAAATTCCAAGCTAAGAATCGACAGAGAGATAGGTCCACGTGTTCATCTGATCATATTTATCCAACGGCCAAATCAGTGTGTCTTGTTTGCAATGAAACTGTCCCCGTTTGTAAATAATTAAATCTGAGACGTCATTAGGATAACGAGCATGGTGCTTTCAAACATTAGGCCTTCCTTTCCACCCTAGACATAGTAGACCTACCTTTCCCCCCCCGGACATAGTAGACCTACCTTTCCACCCCAGACATAGTAGGCCTACCAATGCACAAAAAATGTCAGATTTAACTGCTGGCTACTCTTCTTCTGTGGCTTAGCCTACCGAGAGGTTTCCCTAAAAACTGTCAGGGATTAAACATCCTCTACTGGACAGAAAGTGAATTGCTTAATCAATTGATAGTGACAATATTAGATCCCAAAGCAAAGACCGTTTTTTTTGTCTCCTCAGCTATAGAAGGTTGTAGCTTAGCCTCTGAATGTCTCTG
This sequence comes from Oncorhynchus clarkii lewisi, assembly GCF_045791955.1. Classification (NCBI taxonomy): domain Eukaryota; kingdom Metazoa; phylum Chordata; class Actinopteri; order Salmoniformes; family Salmonidae; genus Oncorhynchus; species Oncorhynchus clarkii. Next base: position 84,854,944 of record NC_092149.1, read on the forward strand.
AAACGAACCATTGATATTCCCATAATGCATCGGAGTCGTGTCTTTCCCGGGGATTTTCAGAGCTTGTTTCTGGCACAAAACATTACAGACCAAAGCGCTGTTATCGATCACGTTATATCATCCGATTTGTTTTATTTTCTTCAAAATCTTAAGTTAACAAATGCGTAGACGCATTTTCTTTAATAAAAGGTAGGCCTGTGGCATACCCTCTCATACTCCCTCAATTCGAGACCTGGTTTTAACTTAACAGCCCTTCACTGACACTGAGGTAGGCTATTTAAAGAGTGCTTGGTGGGTGATGGAATTGGCCGATAAATCTATATTTGTGTTCCTTCAGCTCTGTGTTCCTTCAGCTCTGCGTTCCATCAGCTCTGTGTTCCTTCAGCTCTGTGTTCCTTCAGCTCTGTGTTCCTTCAGCTCTGTGTTCCTTGAGCTCTGTGTTCCTTCAGCTCTGTGTTCCTTCAGCTCTGTGTTCCTTCAGCTCTGTGTTCCTTGAGCTCTGTGTTCCTTCAGCTCTGTGTTCCTTCAGCTCTGTGTTCCTTCAGCTCTGTGTTCCTTCAGCTCTGTGTTCCTTCAGCTCTGTGTTCCTTTAGCTCTTTTTGGGGGGCCAATTTTGGTCTGCCTATCTGCCTTTACGCATATTTTGTTATTCCTACTTTGCCACTCTCTATCACTATCTCCCTCATTTATTATTTTGTTGCATTTCTCCATATCACCCGCAACTTCCCCTCAATCTCTCTCTATCTAGTTATCTCTCTCTCTCGCTCTCTCTCTGATGCCACTAGCAGGGAGGTAATCCGTTGTGTGTGCTTGTCAATCACGATCCTGTCACTCAGACTAGTGACACGGGACACTGTACGCCTATTGTGTTAACATAAACTAGCTCTCTGTCTCCTCTCTTCAAAGAAATGCCAAAGAGCGCAGGAACAAAACGAGGAAAATTACAAATTGCAAAGAGGGGAAGAGGGAAGGGACGGGGAGACAGATAAAGTGGAGGAGAGGAGGAGAGGAAGAGAGGAGGGGGAGCAGCTATTAAACAAGTCTTGGAGAGGAGGTGAGGAAGAGAGGAGGGGGAGCAGCTATTAAACAAGTCTTGGAGAGGAGGAGAGGAAGAGAGGAGGGGGAGCAGCTATTAAACAAGTCTTGGAGAGGAGGAGAGGAAGAGAGGAGGGGGAGCAGCTATTAAACAAGTCTTGGAGAGGAGGTGGGGAAGAGAGGAGGGGGAGCAGCTATTAAACAAGTCTTGGAGAGGAGGTGAGGAAGAGAGGAGGGGGAGCAGCTATTAAACAAGTCTTGGAGAAGAGAAGACAGGAGGGGGAGCAGCTATTAAACAAGTCTTTAGGCAGACTGGGAAAACCTGGGTCCTGAACTGCATTATCGTGCAATTATCATGTAATGATAATGATATCAACACGGGCAGAGAGAACGGAACGTTGTTTATGTTCTGGTGCGTTACAAAGTGGGATTGAAATGGATGCTTCTACATCTGCATTGCTTGCTGTTTGGGGTTTTAGGCTGGGTTTCTGTACAGCACTTTGAGATATCAGCTGATGTACGAAGGGCTGTATAAATAGATTTGATTTGATTTAATTGTATGTTCTTCTTTTGTCACTGAGCTACACAAAAAAAGTAATATATATATATTTTTTTACAAATTATTACAAAATAAACAACTAAAATGTATTCCATAAGTATTCCCCCCCTTTTTGTTATATCAAGCCTAAATAGGTTCAGGAGCAAAAATGTGCTTACGAAATCACATAATACATTGGATGGCCTAACTCTGTGTGCAATTAAAGGGGTTATTTTAACTACAAAAGCATAACAGATTGTCCAAAGCAAATAGCATGTAAAACCAAGCCACAAAACACCGATATATATATATACTCTATATCTTACAACTGTACCAGCATCTAGCTGCCTGAACATTTATCCATGTAATGCCTATTCTGCTCATTCTTCTCATCTACCACAATGCCTATTCTGCTCATTCTTCTCATCTAACACAATGCCTATTCTGCTCATTCTTCTCATCGAACACAATGCCTGTTCTGCTCATTCTTCTCATCTAACACAATGCCTATTCTGCTCATTCTTCTCATCTACCACAATGCATATTCTGCTCATTCTTCTCATCTAACATAATGCCTATTCTGCTCATTTTGCCTGACCGCCCTGTTCACCATCCAGAAGGAGGAGACAGTACAGGTGCATCAAAGCAGGAACCAAGAGACTGAAAAACAGCATTTTATCTCCAGGCCATCAGACTGTTAAACAGCCACGAATAACCGGCCTCCGCCCAGTCCCCTACCCTGCCCCTTAGTTACTGTTACTAGCAGGCTACCATTGGGTGCTCTACTCTGCCCCTTAGTTACTGTTACTAGCAGGCTACCATTGTGTACTCTACTCTGCCCCTTAGTTACTGTTACTAGCAGGCTACCATTGGGTACTCTACTCTGCCCCTTAGTTACTGTTACTAGCAGGCTACCATTGGGTACTCTACTCTGCCCCTTAGTTACTGTTACTAGCAGGCTACCATTGGGTGCTATACTCTGCTCCTTAGTTACTGTTACTAGCAGGCTACCATTGGGTACTCTACTCTGCCCCTTAGTTACTGTTACTAGCAGGCTACCATTGGGTACTCTACTCTGCCCTTAGTTACTGTTACTAGCAGGCTACCATTGGGTACTCTACTCTGCCCCTTAGTTACTGTTACTAGCAGGCTACCATTGGGTACTCTACTCTGCCCCTTAGTTACTGTTACTAGCAGGCTACCATTGGGTACTCTACTCTGCCCCTTAGGGACTACTGCCCTACAGTATGTAGATGGTCATTATTAAACACTGTTCTACCAACTGAGTTACAGAGGTCCCTGTTCTACCAACTGAGTTACAGAGGTCCCTGTTCTACCAACTGAGTTATAGTTGATCTCTAACATAGAGAGACATCCTTTAGTCAACTCTAACATAGAGAGACATCCTTTAGTCAACTCTAGCATAGAGAGACATCCTTTAGTCAACTCTAACATAGAGAGACATCCTTTAGACAACTCTAACACAGAGAGACAGTTTTTAGACAACTCTAACACAGAGAGACAGTTTTTAGACAACTCTAACACAGTGAGACAGTTTTTTGTCAACTCTAACATAGAGAGACAGCCTTTGTCCTCAGGAGTGAATAAATCCAGTTTATAGGATTAAACCTGAACAAGGACGATTAAGCATTTTGAGTTACTGAACAAACTTGACCTTAGACACTTTGAAATTTGACGATTGCAACAACTTTGAAATGTGAAGTTTGAGAAACATGAACGTCAAATTCTGACGTGAGAGAGTGAAACCGAGTTGAGAGTATGCATCAGCAACTATCTGACCTTTTGAATAATCCATTCTGCTCTGCTGTCGACAATGGTTTTGTTAGTTTTAGTCCTTCTTGCCTGCCTCTCTCTCTCTCTCTCTCTCTCTCTCTCTATCTCTCTCTCTCTCTCTCTCTCTCTCCCTCTCACTCTCTCTCTCTCTCACTGCTAAATAACAGGGATACCATTAGTCATAACCATGCTGAAAGAGTGTTGAGTTATGGTTTGAAATCAATAGGGCCCCTCCTCACTGTGAATGTTTCTGCCCAGAAAAAGATTTGGAAATGAAAATGGAAATTAAATGTTAGATTCAAAAAGACAACTTTGATGTTGAAGTTTGAGAAACATGAACGTCAAATTCTGACGTGAGAGAGTGAAACCGAGTTGAGAGTATGCATCAGCAACTATCAGGTGGTCGGGGGGGTAAAACACTCGGATTCCAGAACAGGATTGTTTGTCCTTAAATGGCTGAGAGAGAATGCCATATTCCAACTCTCCTCTTTTTTTTTTACCTTTAACTAGGCAAATTCTTATTTTCAATGACAGCCTAGGAACAGTGGGTTAAACTGCCTGTTCAGGGGCAGCTTGGGGGTTTGAACTTGCAACCTTCCGGTTACTAGTCCAACAATCTAACACTCTAACCACTAGGCTACCCTGTCGCCCCAGATAAGGGGAATAGAATAAAAGCAGTCCTACCTCATTGATGAGGAACTGTAGCTGGAGAACAGCGGCTCCACTCTCATGCTGGCTGTAGCAGTCCACACCAGGCCGGCCCAGTCTGATGACATCACACAGTCAAGGAAACATCTAGGAAGTAGGATGTATTGGCATAGCACAACACAATGTATAGCGCGCGCACACACACACACACACACACACACACACACACACACACACACACACACACACACACACACACACACACACACACACACACAGCAACTGTTATCTACCATTCACAAAGTGCTCTTCAGGTACTGTTACCTACCATTCACAAAGTGCTCTTCAGGTACTGTTATCTACCAATCGCCAGGGCTGTTCCAGAGGGCGATGGAGCAGATCTTACTAGTGGAGGGAGTACAACGCCACCTGGAGTACAATGCCACCTGGAGTACAACGCCACCTGGAGTACAACGCTACCTGGAGTACAACGCCACCTGGAGTACAACGCTACCTGGAGTACAAGGAGTACAACGCTATTGTCGTTACTGGAGAGGATGAAGAGGACCATCTCCAGAACTTGGATGCGATCTCACAGAGACTGAAGGACTACGGACTGTGCCCTCGCAGAGACTGAAGTACTACGGACTCTGCCCTCACAGAGACTGAAGGACTACGGACTGTGCCCTCAAAGAGACTGAATGACTACGGACTGCGACCTCGCAGAGACTGAAGGACTACGAACTGCGACCTCACAGAGACTGAAAGACTACGGACTGCGACCTCACAGAGACTGAAAGACAACGGACTGAAACCTCACAGAGACTGAAAGACTACGGACTGCGACCTCGCAGAGACTGAAGGACAACGAACTGCGACCTCACAGAGACTAAAGGACAATGGACTGCGACCTCACATAGACTGACCTACTATGGACTGCGACCTCGCAGAGACTGAAGGACAACGGACTGCGACCTCACAGAGACTAAAGGACAATGGACTGCGACCTCACAGAGACTGACCTACTATGGACTGCGACCTCGCAGAGACTGAAGGACTACGGACTGCGAGTTCGCAAGGACAAATGTGTATTCTTCATTTCTTGTAAGCACACACCTACGACATCAAGTAAGAACAAGTCAGAACTGCATTGCACTGAAGTGCAACGTAGATGGATTCTCCAGGTTACCGACTGCCTGTTGTCATGCTACTTGTTTAACATAAATGTCAGACCCCGGTAAGACTAGCTTTCCGGTTAATGGGGACGGTAATTAATAAAATAAAAATGCACCAGACACTTCAAAGTGGAACATCTTCTACTTCAAACAAGTGGAAAAATGCACCAGACACTTCAACACAGATGGGGGAAAAAAACACAATAAACGACCCGGTGTTATCTGAAATGACGGACATCATCATCATCATCATCATCAAAGGAGCTGCCCTGGAACTGAAACCGTGATCTTTGCAGGAGTACTGAGCTGTCGGTCCAGCTGTCTGCTCTGGGGGGGGGGGCCTGAAATCTGACCCCCCCCCAACGAAAAACTTTTTGGGGGATTAATCTCATAAATGTCGTAAAATTACGTAATTTGATTGATTTACGTCTTTGGTAATCAAATATTTGGCTCTAGATTATGAACAGTTTATCAACTCGGGGGAGAAAAAAAACATATGAAAGAGACCATTCTCATCTACTTTTTCAACTACTTTTTCAACTAATTGCACACAAAAAAAAACCTATAGAGAATAGCCTGCTCATCCTTCTGCAGCTTGCTTGCCAATGCATGCACGGTCCCAACCAAGCACCCAAGCTAACTGGCTAAAGTCGGCTAGCTTGCTAGCTAGCTACTTCCAGACACAAGTGAGAGAACACCTCTCTCTTACCATTTTACTTGCTGTAGCAGAGCTGGTTAGGCTGTTATCTAGAGCGTTCGTGACTAACTATAACTTTTTTTGCCAACGTTTACTGACATATTCAACGGGTGTTGAGCGTTTGTAAAATTCATCTGTTTATCTGCGCTCTGGCACACTCAGACAAGAGTGCTCTGAAATCGGAGTAAATAGCTTGCCAGAGTGAATTTGTGAACTCAAGAGATATGCTAACTGCAAACAGTTGTTCAACAGAGCTAGCTAGCGAGTGATTAACATTTCTTGCTATCTAACCAAATTACATGTGCATCTCTAGCTGTATAGCCACACGAAAAATGATACTAGGGGAAAAACTCGAAAGTCAAGCCACTCACTCGCCCTCTCCTCCAATGACATGACGTTCTCTAGGCAGCTAGCTAGCTATCTCGCTGACATTAGGCTCTGTGATTTTAGCTCTCTACATAAATATATATGTTAGCATATTAGCCACGTTATGACTAACTTGTGATCATTGCCCTTGCTAGTTTGATTGTATTGACATTCCCAGTCTTAGTTAAAGTTACAGTCCTCCATTTTTGTCCAACAAATGGAGTCATTGAAACTGAACCAGTGCATCCCGAATGGAGACAGCAAACAATGTACCAGGCCAACTGTCATTTACAACTTGATAGCAGTATTTTTTGGACAACCAAGAACTGTATTGGTGAATTATATTATATTAAGAATATATTAATATTATATCATATAAAAAAATAACCTATTTTTCAAACCTCTTATAAAGTATAAAGTTGGTTTTGTAGCATAAACTGGGAATTGTATGTGTTTGATATTAGTAGTGTCTGTTTGTTTCATATCAAGTTAGTTAACACACTGTCAGTTCCACTTTAAAATAAACCATCAAATGGGAATTATCCTATTAATCTGTCTCTTGCTTTTCATCTTTTTCCTCTCTCCTCTGTCTCTCTCTCCTCTGTCTCTCTCCATACCACTCTTACTATGAAATCGATAGAACCACTAGGGGAAAAAAAAAAATCAAAGGCCTCACAATCGGCTCAGTAAAATCGAGTGGACAGGGCCTTCCAAGCATATACATCCATGTTACATAAGGCGATTTGTATCCCTCTAGTCTGTCTCCATGCACAGCCAATACATTAAGCACAGTTGCTGTCCAGTTCATTTGAGCTTGAATGCTATTTATTCTCTCCCCAAAGTCTTTAAACAAGCACATAACAATAACAGGTACTTTACAGGTACATTACAACAAGGTCACAGTTACATAACAACCACATTACAGGTACTTTACAGGTACATTAGAACAAGGTCACAGTTACATAATAACTACACTACAGGTACATTAGAACAAGGTCACAGTTACATAACAACTACATTACAGGTACATTACAACAAGGTCACAGTTACATAACAACTAGATTACAGGTACTTTACAACAAGGTCACAGTTACATAACAACTAGATTACAGGTACATTACAGGTACATTACAACAAGGTCACAGTTACATAATAACTAGATTACAGGTACATTACAGGTACATTACAACAAGGTCACAGTTACATAATAAGTAGATTACAGGTACATTACAACAAGGTCACAGTTACATAATAAGTAGATTACAGGTACATTACAACAAGGTCACAGTTACATAACAACTAGATTACAGGTACATGACAGGTGCATAAGCAAGAATGGCCTATTGTGTGTGTGTGTGTGTGTGTGTGTGTGTGTGTGTGTGTGTGTGTGTGTGTGTGTGTGTGTGTGTGTGTGTGTGTGTGTGTGTGTGTGTGTGTGTGTGTGTGTGTGTGTGTGTGTGTGTGTGTGTGTGTGTGTGTGTGTGTGTGTGTGTGTGTGTTTGTTTGAGAATGTGTGTGTGTGTGTACGCCTACCTTTGAAACTCAGTGTGTGTGTTCCTGTGTATTAGCTGTGTGTCAGTCTCTATGTCTTCTAGCTGTGTCAGTCTCTATGTGTTCTAGCTGTGTCAGTCTCTATGTGTTCTAGCTGGGTCAGTCTATATGTGTTCTAGCTGGGTCAGTCTCTATGTGTTCTAGCTGTGTCAGTCTCTATGTGTTCTAGCTGTGTCAGTCTCTATGTCTTCTAGCTGTGTCAGTCTCTATGTGTTCTAGCTGTGTCAGTCTCTATGTGTTCTAGCTGTGTCAGTCTCTATGTGTTCTAGCTGTGTCAGTCTCTATGTGTTCTAGCTGTGTCAGTCTCTATGTATTCTACCTGGGTCAGTATATGTGTGTTCTAGCTGGGTCAGTCTCTATGTGTTCTAGCTGTGTCAGTCTCTATGTCTTCTACCTGGGTCAGTATATGTGTGTTCTAGCTGGGTCAGTCTCTATGTCTTCTAGCTGTGTCAGTATATGTGTCTTCTAGCTGTGTCAGTCTCTATGTCTTCTAGCTGTGACTTCTAGCTGGGTGGTGGGCTGTTGGGGACCAGCAGAATTAACCGTATGTGATCATCCTGTTTCTCATTCCTCAGGAGGGAAGAGGTGGTTGAGGAGGGGGGTGGACAGACAGTCTCCCTCTCCCCCTCCAGTCTTCCTCTCTCCCTCCAGTCTCCCTCTCTCCCTCTCTCCCTCCAGTCTCCCTCTCTCCCTCCAGTCTCCCTCACTCCCTCCAGTCTCCCTCACTCCCTCCAGTCTCCCTCTCTCCTTCCAGTCTCCCTCTCTTCCTCCAGTCTCTCTCACTCCCTCCAGTCTCCCTCACTCCCTCCAGTCTCCCTCTCTCCCTCCAGTCTTCCTCTCTCCCTCCAGTCTTCCTCTCTCCCTCCAATCTCCCTCTCTCCCTCCAGTCTCCCTCTCTCCCTCCAGTCTTCCTCTCTCCCTCCAGTCTCCCTCTCTCCCTCCAGTCTCCCTCACTCCCTCCAGTCTCCCTCACTCCCTCCAGTCTCCCTCTCTCCCTCCAGTCTACCTCTCTCCCTCCAGTCTCCCTCTCTCCCTCCAGTCTCCCTCACTCCCTCCAGTCTCCCTCCAGTCTTCCTCTCTCCCTCCAGTCTTCCTCTCTCCCTCCAGTCTCCCTCTCTTCCTCCAGTCTCTCTCACTCCCTCCAGTCTCAGTCACTCCCTCCAGTCTCCATCACTCCCTCCAGTCTCCCTCTCTCCCTCCAGTCTTCCTCTCTCCCTCCAGTCTCCCTCTCTCCCTCCAGTCTCCCTCACTCCCTCCAGTCTCCCTCCAGTCTTCCTCTCTCCCTCCAGTCTTCCTCTCTCCCTCCAGTCTCCCTCTCTTCCTCCAGTCTCTCTCACTCCCTCCAGTCTCCCTCACTCCCTCCAGTCTCCCTCTCTCCCTCCAGTCTTCCTCTCTCCCTCCAGTCTTCCTCTCTCCCTCCAGTCTCCCTCTCTCCCTCCAGTCTCCCTCACTCCCTCCAGTCTCCCTCTCTCCCTCCAGTCTCCCTCTCTCTCTGCAGTCCCACTGAACACATAGTTTAATGTGCCACTGACAGGTGTGAACAAGTTTATTAAAACAATGACAAAAGAAGGGGGGAAGGAGTGACGGTATGAAAGGAAAAGAGAGAGGGGAGGATGGTATGAAAGGAAGTGGGAGAGGGACGGCATGAATGGAAGAGGGAGAGAAGGAGAGAAGTTATGAAAGGAAGAGAGAGAGAGAAGGAGGAATTGTATGAAAGTAAAAGAGAGAATGAGAGATGGTATGTAAGGAAGAGAGAGAGGAGGGATGGTATGTAAGTCTAATTCTGTTCTCCGCCTGGTTGTCTGTTAATTGGTCCTGGTTTCATTAGCTTGATAAATACACACAATAGATCTAGACTGGGAGCCACTGCAAAGACACAGCCAGGAGAAGAGACGCCAGCCAGGCTGCTGCTATCTTCAATGGATCACTACCTCTGTGCCAGTCTGCCTGCTCACATCGTCAGAATCACAAACGGCTCCCTATTACCCAATATCTTGTGATTAACACACTATCTCAGCTGGTAAAGAACAGTTGTTACTACAGACTAGTCAAATGTCTCTTGTGTACACTACCCAGAGACAGGAGAGGTTGTCAACGGGTGCCATATTGGTACCAAAAGCTTTCGATTAAATATGTTTGCGGTTCATCCAAGCAAATGATCGCAGTCCTAGTGAATCTGATCATCCTAGTCCTTGTGAATCAGATCATCACAGTCCTTGTGAATCAGATCACCACAGTCGTAGTGAATCAGATCACCACAGTCCTAGTGAATCAGATCATCACAGTCCTAGTGAATCAGATCATCACAGTCCTAGTGAATCAGATCATCACAGTCCTAGTGAATCAGATCATCACAGTCCTAGTGAATCAGATCATCACAGTCCTAGTGAATCAGATTATCTCAGTCCTTCCCCCTGCCTCTTGGTATGGTATTCTTACTAGGCCCAGTATCAGGTTGAGGTATGGTATTCTTACCAGGCCCTGTATCAGGTTGAGGTATGGTATTCTTACCAGGCCCTGTATCAGGTTGAGGTATGGTATTCTTACCAGGCCCTGTATCAGGTTGAGGTATGGTATTCTCACTAGGCCCTGTATCAGGTTGAGGTATGGTATTCTCACTAGGCCCTGTATCAGGTTGAGGTATGGTATTCTCACTAGGCCCTGTATCAGGTTGAGGTATGGTATTCTTACCAGGCCCTGTATCAGGTTGAGGCATGGTATTCTTACCAGGCCCTGTATCAGGTTGAGGTATGGTATTCTTACCAGGCCCTGTATCAGGTTGAGGTATGGTATTCTCACTAGGCCCTGTATCAGGTTGAGGTATGGTATTCTCACTAGGCCCTGTATCAGGTTGAGGTATGGTATTCTCACTAGGCCCTGTATCAGGTTGAGGTATGGTATTCTCACTAGGCCCTGTATCAGGTTGAGGTATGGTATTCTTACCAGGCCCTGTATCAGGTTGAGGTATGGTATTCTTACCAGGCCCTGTATCAGGTTGAGGCATGGTATTCTTACCAGGCCCTGTATCAGGTTGAGGTATGGTATTCTTACCAGGCCCTGTATCAGGTTGAGGTATGGTATTCTTACCAGGCCCTGTATCAGGTTGAGACGTCACAACCTCTGAAACATCTCCGCTGATCTGTAATCATTTATCTGATTGGATACCTCTCTGTCAGTCAGCGTGACATTTTAAGGTCTCATTTCACAACGAAAGGACGGCCATTAGAAGAAACGGCCCTGCATACGACTGAGCTAATATTGACTGAGACACAACAGTATCGGACTGAGACAGGAGAGACCAGAGTGTACTGACTGTATTCCTAGTTGGGGTTGTTTTTGGTCAAGTTCCATCATACGAACCAAGACAGAATATAATATCTAGATAAATGATGGTGATTAAAAAAAGCTAAAATCACCTCTCCCCTTTCACCCACCTCTACCCATCCATCTGTCAATTGATCCATCCATCTCAGGTTGAAGCATCCGGTGCCTCCCATCCATCTCTCCACCGCTTCCAGCCCAGGCCTCCGGGGCCTCCCATCCATCTCTCCACCACTTCCTGCCCAGGCCTCCGGGGCCTCCCATCCATCTCTCTACCGCTTCCAGCCCAGGCCTCCGGGGCCTCCCATCCATCTCTCCACCGCTTCCAGCCCAGGCCTCCGGGGCCTCCCATCCATCTCTCCACCGCTTCCAGCCCAGGCCTACGAGGCCTCCCATCCATCTCTCGTGCCCTCTCTTCATCCCTCACTCCATGGCTGACGGGTCAGTATATAACAGCGATTGTTCGCCACGCTCCATTTAATGAGGAAGAGATCAAACTGAGAAGTGGTTATGACCCCAAGGAGAGGAATGAAGGAGAGAGGGACAAAGAGGAATTAAGGAGAGAGGGAAGGAGAGGAATGAAGGAGAGAGAGAAGGAGAGGAATGAAGGAGAGAGGGAAAAAGATGAATGAAGGAGAGAGGGACAAAGAGGAATTAAGGAGAGAGAGGGAAGGAGAGGAATGAAGGAGAGAGAGAAGGAGAGGAATGAAGGAGAGAGGGAAGGAGATGAATGAAGGAGAGAGGGAAGAAGATGAATGAAGGAGAGAGGGACAAAGAGGAATTAAGGAGAGAGGGAAGGAGAGGAATGAACGAGAGAGGGAAGGATAGGAATTAAGGAAAGAGGGAAGGAGGAGAATGAAGGAGAGAGGGAAAGTGATGAATGAAGGAGAGAGGGAAGGAGAGGAACAAAGGAGAAAGGGACAAAGAGGAATTAAGGAGAGAGAGGGACGGAGAGGAATGAAGGAGAGAGGGAAGGATAGGAATTAAGGAGAGATGGAAGGAGAGGACTGAAAGAGAGAGGGAAGGTCCAAAGTGCACTGGAACAAGGTTGTTGCAAATATATTACTTTGACCAATGAAGTCTAGTCTTCTTTTGAGGGTGAGATGATTATCAAAGTCAGAGAAAGAAAACTACTCATCTTAATTCTTCTCCTCTTCCCTCTCCTCCTCTCCTCCCTTCCTACCCTTCCCTCTCCTCTCCTCCCTTCCTCATCTTCCCTCTCCTCATCTTCCCTCTCCTCCTCTCCTACCTTCCTCATCTTCCCTCTCCTCCTCTCCTCCCTTCATCATCTTCCCTCTCCTCCTCTCCTCCCTTCCCTTTCCTGCTCTCCTCCCTTCCTCATCTTCCCTCTCCTCCTCTCCTCCCTTCCTCATCTTCCCTCTCCTCCTCTCCTCGCTTCCTCATCTTCCCTCTCCTCCTCTCCTCGCTTCCTCATTTTCCCTCTCCTCCTCTCTTCCCTTCCTCATCTTCCCTCTCTTCCTCTCCTCCCTTCCTTATCTTCCCTCTCCTCCTCATCTTCCCTCTCCTCCTCTCCTCCTCTCCTCCCCTTCCCTCTCCTATCCTCCCTTCCTCATCTTCCCTCTCCTGCTCTCCTCCCTTCCTCATCTTCCCTCTCCTCCTCTCCTCCCTTCCTCATCTTCCCTCTCCTCTCCTCTCCTCTCCTCCTCTCCTCCCTTCCTCATCTTCCCTCTCCTCTCCTCTCCTCCTCCTCTCCTCCTCTCCTCCCTTCCTCATCTTCCCTCTCCTCTCCTGCCTTCCTCATCTTCCCTCTCCTCTCCTCCCTTCCTCATCTTCCCTCTCCTCTCCGCCCTTCCCTCTCCTCTCCTCCTCTCCTCTCCTCCTCTCCTCCCTTCCTCATTTTCCCTCTCCTCCTCTCCTCCCTTCCTTCTCTTTCCGTCATGCCACAGCTGTGTGTCCTCATCTGGGGAGAGACCAGGCTGGCAGAGTGTCACCCTGCTCCCCATAAACATCACAGCTGTGTGTCCTCATCTGGGGAGAGACCAGGCTGGCAGAGTGTCACCCTGCTCCCCATAAACATCACAGCTGTGTGTCCTCATCTGGGGAGAGACCAGGCTGGCAGAGTGTCACCCTGCTCCCCATAAACATCACAGCTGTGTGTCTTCATCTGGGGAGAGACCAGGCTGGCAGAGTGTCACCCTGCTCCCCATAAACATCACAGCGGTCACCAGAGATGAGGGAACACGATGGGTTACAATTACCAGAGACGCCATGGCAGCCATTACACAGAGACAGCAGGACAACCATTACACAGAGACAGCAGGACAACCATTACACAGAGACAGCAGGACAACCATTACACAGACACAGCAGGACAACCATTACACAGACAGAGCAGGACAACCATTACACAGAGACAGCAGGACAACCATTACACAGAGACAACAGGACAACCATTACACAGAGAAAGCAGGACAACCACGACATTTCCACCCTCCAAATACACCCTCCGAGGGCTCATAAACCTCCTCCACCCTTCATTTACACCCTCCGAGGAATCAAAACCTCCTCCACGCTCCATTTCTATCCTCCATTTCCACCCTCCAAATGAGGCCGGAGGGAGACAGCCTCTCCTTTCTACGGGCCTGTAGGATGGGACAGTAGAGGGGGAAAGTGAGAAGGGAAGAGATAAGTGGTAGAAAAGGAGCTGGCAGAAATGAAGAGGACTTGATTGGCTCTGTACACAGTTCTAATAGGAAAGAGGCACACAGGCAATTATGTTCTGGCACTTGCTAAATTAAAGAGGGTTGGGATACTAGGTAATCTGGAATGAGGAAATAGGGACTTTAGCCACCACAGGATGGGATGATAGACATGGGCACATATTGAAGTTTTTTAATCCTCCTACCCTCTATACTGTTGTGGTTTTGGCATAGTCCTGTGAATCGTGTGAAAAATGAACACATTTGTTCTGTTTAAGGCAAATTAATTATTATTCTCAGGGGGGGAGGGGGTCTGGTGGTTGTATATCTATACTGCTAGAGTCTATTACCAGCTGGCCAAGTCTATCTATACTGTAGAGTCTGTCCCCAGCTGGCCAAGTCAATCTATACTGCTAGAGTCTATCACCGGCTGGCCAAGTCTATCTACAACGTAGAGTCTGTCACCAGCTGGCCAAGTCTATCTATACTGTAAAGTCTGTAACCAGCTGGCCAAGTCTATCTATACTGTAGAGTCTGTCACCGGCTGGCCAAGTCTATCTATACTGTAGAGTCTATCACCAGCTGGCAAAGTCTATATAAAACGTAGAGTCTGTCACCGGCTGGCCACGTCTATCAACAACGTAGAGTCTCACCAGCTGGCCAAGTCTATCTATACTGTAGAGTCTGTCACCAGCTGGCCAAGTCTATCTACAACGTAGAGTCTGTCACCAGCTGGCCGAGTCTATCTATACTGTAGAGTCTGTCACCAGCTGGCCAAGTCTATCTACAACGTAGAGTCTGTCACCAGCTGGCCGAGTCTATCTATACTGTAGAGTCTGTCACCAGCTGGCCAAGTCTATCTATACTGTAGAGTCTGTCACCAGCTGGCCAAGTCTATCTACAACGTAGAGTGTCACCAGCTGGCCAAGTCTATCTACAACATAGAGTGTCACCAGCTGGCCAAGTCTATCTATACTCTAGAGTCTGTAACCAGCTGGCCAAGTCTATCTATATTGTAGAGTCTGTCACCGGCTGGCCAAGTCTATCTATACTGCTAGAGTCTATCACCGGCTGGCCAAGTCTATCTACAACGTAGAGTCTGTCACCAGCTGGCCAAGTCTATCTATACTGTAGAGTCTGTAACCAGCTGGCCAAGTCTATCTATACTGTAGAGTCTGTCACCAGCTGGCCAAGTCAATATACACTATAGAGTCTTTCACCAGCTGGCCAAGTCTATCTATACTGTAGAGTCTGTCACCGGCTGGCCAAGTCTATCTATACTGCTAGAATCTATCACCAGCTGGCCAAGTCTATCTATACTGTAGAGTCTGTCACCGTCTGGCCAAGTCTATCTATACTCAAGAGTCTGTCACCGGCTGGCCAAGTCTATCTATACTGCTAGAATCTATCACCAGCTGGCCAAGTCTATCTATACTGTAGAGTCTGTCACCAGCTGGCCAAGTCTATCTACAACGTAGGGTCTGTCACCAGCTGGCCAAGTCTATCTACAACGTAGAGTCTGTCACCAGCTGGCCAAGTCTATCAACAACGTAGAGTCTGTCACCAGCTGGCCAAGCCTATCTATACTCCAGAGTCTGTCACAGGCTGGCCAAGTCTATCTACAACGTAGTGTCTGTCACCAGCTGGCGAAGTCTATCTATACTGTAGAGTCTGTCACCAGCTGGCCAAGTCTATCTATACTGTAGAGTCTGTCACCGTCTGGCCAAGTCTATCAACAACGTAGAGTCTATCACCAGCTGGCCAAGTCTATCTACAACGTAGAGTCTGTCACCAGCTGGCCAAGTCTATCTACAACGTAGAGTCTGTCACCAGCTGGCCAAGCCTATCTATACTCCAGAGTCTGTCACTGGTTGGCCAAGTCTATCTACAACGTAGTGTCTGTCACCAGCTGGCGAAGTCTATCTATACTGTAGAGTCTGTCACCAGCTGGCCAAGTCTATCTATACTGTAGAGTCTGTCACCAGCTGGCCAAGTCTATCTATACTGTAGAGTCTGTCACCAGCTGGCCAAGTCTATCTATACTGTAGAGTCTGTCACCAGCTGGCCAAGTCTATCTATACTGTAGAGTCTGTCACCGTCTGGCCAAGTCTATCTACACTGTAGAGTCTGTCACCAGCTGGCCAAGTCTATCTATACTGTAGACTCTGTCACCAGCTGGCCAAGTCTATCTATACTGTAGAGTCTGTCACCGTCTGGCCAAGTCTATCTACACTGTAGAGTCTGTCACCAGCTGGCCAAGTCTATCTATACTGTAGAGTCTGTCACCAGCTGGCCAAGTCTATCTATACTGTAGAGTCTGTCACCAGCTGGCCAAGTCTATCTATACTGTAGAGTCTGTCACCGGCTGGCCAAGTCTATCTACAACGTAGTGTCTGTCACCAGCTGGCCAAGTCTATCTATACTGTAGAGTCTGTCACCAGCTGGCCAAGTCTATCTATACTGTAGAGTCTGTCACCAGCTGGCCAAGTCTATCTATACTGTAGAGTCTGTCACCAGCTGGCCAAGTCTATCTATACTGTAGTGTCTGTCACCAGCTGGCCAAGTCTATCTATACTGCTGGGCTTTTGTCTTCATTTATATTATTTGAGCTGGCAGGGGGGGGTGTCCAGCTGGCCAAGTCAATCTATAGTGCTAGAGTCTGTCACCAGCTGGCCAAGTCTATCTATACTGCTGGGCTTTTGTCTTCATTTATATTATTTGAGCTGGCAGGGGGGGGTCTCCAGCTGGCCAAGTCAATCTATAGTGCTAGAGTCTGTCACCAGCTGGCCAAGTCTATCTATACTATAGAGTCTGTCACCAGCTGGCCAAGTCTATCTATACTGTAGAGTCTGTCACCAGCTGGCCAAGTCTATCTATACTGCTGGGCTTTTGTCTTCATTTATATTATTTGAGCTGGCAAGTCAGTTAAGAAGAAATTCTTATCTACAATGACGTCCTACCCCCGGCCAAACCCAAACGACGCTGGGCAAATTGTGCGCCACCTTATGGGACTCCCAATCACAGCCGGTTGTGATACAGCCTGTAGTGACGCATATAGCACTGAGATGCAGTGACCGCTGCGTCACTAGGGAGACCCCACGATAGCAACAACTCTCTGTGTGTTTGTATAAAATGTAGGTGTGCATGCCAGTGTGAGTAAATGCATGACTACATTGTCTCTGAGCATCTCAGTTGTGTGTGTGTGTGTGTGTCTGTGTGTCGGTCTGGGTGTGTGTGTGTCTGTGTGTCTGTGTGTCGGTCTGTGTGTGTGTGTGTGTGTGTGTGTGTGTGTGTGTGTGTGTGTGTCTCTCTGTCTCTCTCTGTGTGCGTGTGTGTTTGTGCACCACAGTGTATATCTTTAATTGAATCCTGTCATCTGTGTCGTCTTTCCACTTGTGGGTGAGTCAGAGGACTCTATTTTAACTAACCTAACCTAATGGTAAATCTAAACGCTGGTCGTGAATTTATTGGTTTGGGGGTGTGTCAGAGGACGTGACGTTATTGGTCTGGGGGTGTGTCAGAGGACGTGACGTTAGTGGTCTGGGGGTGTGTCAGAGGACGTGACGTTATTGGTCTGGGGGTGTGTCAGAGGACGTGACGTTATTGGTCTGGGGGTGTGTCAGAGGACGTGACGTTATTGGTCTGGGGGTGTGTCAGAGGACGTGATGTTATTGGTTTTGGGGTGTGTCAGAGGACGTGACGTTATTGGTCTGGGGGTGTGTCAGAGGACGTGACGTTATTGGTTTCGGGGTGTGTCAGAGGACGTGATGTTATTGGTTTGGGGGTGTGTCAGAGGACGTGACGTTATTGGTCCGGGGGTGTGTCAGAGGACGTGACGTTATTGGTCTGGGGGTGTGTCAGAGGATGTGACGTTATTGGTTTGGGGGTGTGTCAGAGGACGTGATGTTATTGGTTTGGGGGTGTGTCAGAGGATGTGACGTTATTGGTCTGGGGGTGTGTCAGAGGACGTGACGTTATTGGTTTGGGGGTGTGTCAGAGGATGTGACGTCATTGGTTTGGGGGTGCGTCAGAGGACGTGATGTTATTGGTCTGGGGGTGTGTCAGAGGACGTGACGTTATTGGTTTGGGGGTGCGTCAGAGGACGTGACGTTATTGGTCTGGGGGTGTGTCAGAGGACGTGACGTTATTCGTCTGGGGGTGTGTCAGAAATATATTTTTTTATGTTCACCACCAGAATTATCTCAGCTTTGGTAATTAAGATTTATTTCCAAGCGGTCTCACAAGACAAACATTTAATTGATGGTCTTGACGAGGCTATTTGAGTACATTGGGCAAGACAAGACGAAAACGGCCGTCATGGAGAGGAGGGGAGGCTTCGCTTGGTTTTTAACAAATATCGAGAAATAGATGAAAAAAATACATGTGTTTTTTTAAGTTTCTGAACACAAAGTATAACAGAAACGAAATGACAGTGTGTTCAATGTGCATATGGACAGTGTGCGACACGGCTGGATAGACTGCGTTCGCGTCATAACCAACAGCGTTACCACCTCCCAGCACTGCCTGTGAGATGGCAGAACCAGGCGTTAGGGCTGGAAAATGCCGGTGCACCAGATTTTTTTAATTATGAAATTGCAAACTAATATGCATTTGACAATAGCGCCGCCTCGACATCGGCCGGACATAGAACCCAGAAGGTGAACTATTCACTCAACTTGATTGGGAGTCCCATAAGGCAGCGCACAATTGGACCAGCAGCGTCCGGGTTAGGGTTTGGCCGAGTCCGAGACACAGCATCACACGAGACTGAGACACCATGACACGAGACTGAGACACACCATGACACGAGACTGACACAGCATGACACGAGACTGAGACACCATGACACGAGACTGAGACACACCATGACACGAGACTGACACAGCATGACACGAGACTGAGACACCATGACACGAGACTGAGACACACCATGACACGAGACTGACACAGCATGACACGAGACTGAGACACCATGACACGAGACTGACACAGCATGACACGAGACTGACACAGCATGACACGAGACTGACACACATCATGACACTCACTGTCTGCTACAGCCACTCTACGGTCTGCTACAGCCACTCTACTGTCTGCTACAGCCACTCTACTGTCTGCTACAGCCACTCTACTGTCTGCTACAGCCACTCCAACTTCATTATCATTTACTCCAACAATCCAATCCACTCACGGCGTTATCATGAGAGACTTACAGTGAAATGCTGAATACAACAGGTGTAGTAGACCTTACAGTGAAATGATGAATACAACAGGTGTAGTAGACCTCACAGTGAAATGCTGAATACAACAGGTGTAGTAGACCTCACAGTGAAATGCTGAATACAACAGGTGTAGTAGACCTCACAGTGAAATGCTGAATACAACAGGTGTAGTAGACCTTACAGTGAAATGCTGAATGCAACAGGTGTAGTAGACCTCACAGTGAAATGCTGACTACAACAGGTGTAGTAGACCTCACAGTGAAATGCTGAATGCAACAGGTGTAGTAGACCTCACAGTGAAATGCTGAATGCAACAGGTGTAGTAGACCTCACAGTGAAATGCTGAATGCAACAGGTGTAGTAGACCTTACAGTGAAATGCTGAATACAACAGGTGTAGTAGACCTTACAGTGAAATGCTGAATACAACAGGTGTAGTAGACCTTACAGTGAAATGCTGATAACAACAGGTGTAGTAGACCTCACAGTGAAATGCTGAATGCAACAGGTGTAGTAGACCTCACAGTGAAATGCTGAATGCAACAGGTGTAGTAGACCTCACAGTGAAATGCTGAATGCAACAGGTGTAGTAGACCTCACAGTGAAATGCTGAATGCAACAGGTGTAGTAGACCTCACAGTGAAATGCTGAATGCAACAGGTGTAGTAGACCTCACAGTGAAATGCTTAATACAACAGGTGTAGTAGACCTCACAGTGAAATGCTGAATACAACAGGTGTAGTAGACCTCACAGTGAAATGTTGAATACAACAGGTGTAGTAGACCTCACAGTGAAATGCTGAATACAACAGGTGTAGTAGACCTTACAGTGAAATGCTGAATACAACAGGTGTAGTAGACCTCACAATGAAATGCTGAATACAACAGGTGTAGTAGACCTCACAGTGAAATGGTGAATGCAACAGGTGTAGTAGACCTTACAGTGAAATGCTGAATGCGACCACTGCTCTATCTGTACCACATGGGAAGCACCCAGCACACTACCCTGCGACCACTGCTCTATCCGTACCACATGGGAAGCACCCAGCACACTACCCTGCGACCACTGCTCTATCCGTACCACATGGGAAGCACCCAGCACACTACCCTGCGACCACTGCTCTATCCGTACCACATGGGAAGCACCCAGCACACTACCCTGCGACCACTGCTCCATCCGTACCACATGGGAAGCACCCAGCACACTACCCTGCGACCACTGCTCCATCCGTACCACATGGGAAGCACCCAGCACACTACCCTGCGACCACTGCTCTATCCGTACCACATGTGAAGCACCCAGCACACTACCCTGCGACCACTGCTCTATCCGTACCACATGTGAAGCACCCAGCACACTACCCTGCGACCACTGCTCCATCCGTACCACATGTGAAGCACCCAGCACACTACCCTGCGACCACTGCTGAGGCGCTGCGCTGCTCTATAAGCATGGATGCTAAAACAGGTCCATGAAAAGAATTAGGCTAGCCAGCTTCAGTTAGCTTCACATTTCAGTTCAGGCTTCATCTGTATTATGACGGTGGATATTGCTCGTCCGCCTGCCACTTACGGTAGCAGGTTAGTCACTGCGTGTGCATGTCACACGAGGCTTGTCGAAGGCCAAACTCTTCATTGAGACAATGCTGAAACATCAATCCATGGGAGAGTCAGAACACTCGGAGCTGGTCAGGCTGTTTTCATGTTATCCAGGGGTAAACAAATCATCGGACAAAGCGTCAAGTGTGTGATCCGAGAGCGAAACGAGATGGGTGTGGCCAGCGGCGGACTGGCCGTCGGGAGCACCCGGTGGCCTGAGGGTAATTTTGGCCTGCCGTCAACGTGACCAGCGATAATATAGCAAGCAGGAATGAATTGACGGAGAATCAATGTATCAAGAGGCGCGACTCTCACTCTCTCGCTGCAGTGTCCCCGCGCAAGGGTGCGAGCGCCAAAAATGACATTAGGTCTCTCCGCGACGCACATAGCAACCGTCTACTTGCTTCTCTTCCTATTTTAGACAAGTCGCACGACGGTCAGAAAAGGACAGGTGGAGCAGAGAGGGAGAGAAGAAAGGCCTTTGCCACAGACACAGCTAAATGCTGCAAAATAAGCAACATGTTTGCCAGTAAGGGACCAGGTCAGTCAAAAACACTAGCTTAACATTTACAATGTTAATCTCATTCTGCAGAGAGAGAGAGAGAGAGAGAGAGAGAGAGAGAGAGAGAGAGAGAGAGAGAGAGAGAGAGAGAGAGAGAGAGAGAGAGAGAGAGAGAGAGAGAGAGAGAGAGAGAGAGAGAGAGAGAGAGAGAGAGAGAGAGAGAGAGAGAGAGAGAGAGAGAGAGAGAGAGAGAGAGAGAGATTATCTACCTCACTTGCTTTGGCGATGAACACGTTTCCCATGCCAATAAAGCCCTTGAATTGAATTGAATTGAATTGAGAGACAGAGAGACAGAGAGAGAGAGGTTCAGAGCCCAGTACAGGGAAAATAGAAAATCCATTTGATTATTCTGCTCGTTCTCAGTCCAAGGATTTTGACTTCTTTTTTTCAGTACCACCCAAAACAAAACCCTCAAAGAGTTATTCCCAAAGTATTCCACTCCAAAGATTGCACAAACAGAAAATAGCTGACCTACTATGAAGTAACTCACTCCTTGTTCTGCTCAGTATGTCTTGCATTCGCAAAACCTTCAGCCAGTGATAGTGCATTTGTCAAAGGAGGCAGACAGGCCTGGAAACATGCCCATCAGAGAGTACAGGAACATGAGAGAAGCAAACCCCATTGAGAAAACGCAGAAGCCTTTTTTCCTCAGAGCCAGCAAAGCAGACATCCATAACCCTTCTGAGTGATAATGTCAGTTCATCGAGACCAGATCAGAATAAGGAGGCAGGAACGTCACAGGAACGTTTGATTGATGTTGTTAAAGTTATTGGTAAATGTGGGCTTAGCTACCGAGGACACAGACACGAAGCTGCATATAACTTGGAAAACATGGCCGTCAATCATGGCAAGATTCTTGAGCTTATATTGTTACTAAAGCAAATATGATGTCTGCCTACAAGAGCATGCTAGTGATGGCATTGAGAAGAGCAAGAAGCAGATGGGAAGTAAAGGAAGAGGGTCCTTGATAACTATAACGTCCAAAACAACAGCAAACAAAGTAATTGAAGTCATCATGGTGCTGACCCGTTGCACCCTCGACAACCACTAGGATTATTATTATTTGACCCTGCTGGTCATCTATGAACATTTGAACATCTTGGCCATGTTCTGTTATAATCTCCACCCGGCACAGCCAGAAGAGGACTGGCCCACCCCTCATAGCCTGGTTCCTCTCTAGGTTTCTTCCTAGGTTCTGGCCTTTCTAGGGAGTTTTTCCTAGCCACCGTGCTTCTACACCTGCATTGCTTGCTGTTTGGGGTTTAATGCTGGGTTTCTGTACAGCACTTTGATATATCAGCTGATGTAAGAAGGGTCTTACATATAACCCTTTGTACACCCTTCTTACACCCTTCTTACACCCTTCTTACATTCTTTATAACCCAGTAACTTAAAAGGCTGTGAACGATGCTGACAAGGAAGAGCTCTTCATTAGATACCAAAACATACAAAGGCCATTTTCTCAAAAGTGAGTTTACAAGTTAATCAACTTTCAAAGCAGAATTACTTTCCCATTTTTCCTCAAAAAAGAAGATGCACATTCATGTTCTGCCGATCTACCATTCCAGTGTTTAATTGCTATATTGTAATTACTTCGCCACCATGGCCTATTTATTTCCTTAACTCTTATCTTACCTCATTTTTTTTTATATTTTCTTTTTCTACTGTGTTATTGACTTGTTTATTGTTTACTCCATGTGTAACTCTGTGTTGTCTGTTCACACTGCTATGCTTTATCTTGGCCAGGTCACAGTTGTAAATGAGAACTTGTTCTCAACGAGCCTACCTGGTTAAATAAAGGTGAAATAAATAAAACATTTTAAAAAATTGCACTCACTGTATATAGACTTTTTGTTTTCTTTTGTTCTACTGTATTATTGACTATGTTTGTTTGTTTATCCCATGTGTAACTCTGTTGTTGTTTGTATGTTTGTTTGTTTATCCCATGTGTAACTCTGTTGTTGTTTGTATGTTTGTTTGTTTATCCCATGTGTAACTCTGTTGTTGTTTGTATGTTTGTTTGTTTATCCCATGTGTAACTCTGTTGTTGTTTGTATGTTTGTTTGTTTATCCCATGTGTAACTCTGTTGTTGTTTGTATGTTTGTTTGTTTATCCCATGTGTAACTCTGTTGTTGTTTGTATGTTTGTTTGTTTATCCCATGTGTAACTCTGTTGTTGTTTGTATGTTTGTTTGTTTATCCCATGTGTAACTCTGTTGTTGTTTGTATGTTTGTTTGTTTATCCCATGTGTAACTCTGTTGTTGTTTGTATGTTTGTTTGTTTATCCCATGTGTAACTCTGTGTTGTTGTTTGTATGTTTGTTTGTTTACTCCATGTGTAACTCTGTGTCGTTGTTTGTATGTTTGTTTGTTTACTCCATGTGTAACTCCATGTTGTTGTTTGTATGTTTGTTTGTTTATTCCATGTGTAACTATGTTGTTGTTTGTATGTTTGTTTGTTTATTCCATGTGTAACTCTGTGTTGTTGTTTGTATGTTTGTTTGTTTACTCCATGTGTAACTCTGTGTCGTTGTTTGTATGTTTGTTTGTTTACTCCATGTGTAACTCCGTGTTGTTGTTTGTATGTTTGTTTGTTTATTCCATGTGTAACTCCGTGTTGTTGTTTGTATGTTTGTTTACTCCATGTGTAACTCTGTGTTGTTGTTTGTATGTTTGTTTACTCCATGTGTAACTCTGTGTTGTTGTTTGTATGTTTGTTTGTTTATTCTATGTGTAACTCTGTGTTGTTGTTTGTATGTTTGTTTATTCCATGTGTAACTCTGTGTTGTTGTTTGTATGTTTGTTTACTCCATGTGTAACTCCGTGTTGTTGTTTGTATGTTTGTTTGTTTATTCTATGTGTAACTCCGTGTTGTTGTTTGTATGTTTGTTTGTTTATTCTATGTGTAACTCCGTGTTGTTGTTTGTATGTTTGTTTACTCCATGTGTAACTCTGTGTTGTTGTTTGTGTCGAACTGCTTTTGCTTTATGTTGGCCAGGTTGCAGTCGTAAATGAGAACTTGTTCTCATCTAGTCTACCTGGTTAAAAAAGGGTGAAATAAAATAAATTAATAAATTAAAAAATTAAATGCAGTGTGTGACATAGCACTTTGTAGCTATAAGTCTCTACTTTTATTATATTATTTTTTATGTAAAAAAAAAAAAAACAATTTCAAATGCTGCTATATAAGACCATATCCAGGTGGTGAGTCACATTTGTGTGACCGGTAATACTAAATTGAACAGAGATCACCAAGGTTACCTCACTAACTCCTCAAACCGTATTTGAAGCATAGGGCTCAGAGCTGGCTGTGTTGCAACACTCTCCCAGCCTCCACAAAAACAAGCCCTGCTCGATTTTCTGCTCCAAAGAATTAAGGAGGGTCAAGCACGCACACACACACAGGAGAGACAAGCAAGAACACACAGACACACACAGGAGAGACAAGCAAGAACACACAGACACACAGACACACACACACACACACACACACACAGGAGGGAGAAGCATGCACACAAGCTTTCCTAGGTCCATCCACGCTGGGCAGTCCCCCACCTTCTCTGGGCTTATTTACCATCAAGATATATTGATTCAATAGCAACCAGCACCATCATTAGGGCCCAGCCCAAACCCTGTGTTTCTGCCATTCAACCGGTCTGTCTCTAACTGTCTACCACTCTGCCTGTCTCCCACTCTGCATGCCTGTCTGTCTCTACCTGCCTGCCACTCTGCCTGTCTCCCACTCTGCCTGCTTGCTTCTCTGCCTGCCAGTTTGCCTACCTGCCTGTCTCTCTGCCTGCCTGTCTGTCTCTACCTGTCTGCCACTCTGCCTGCCTGCCTGTCTCTCTGCCTGCCTGTCTGTCTCTACCTGTCTGCCACTCTGCCTGTCTCCCACTCTGCCTGCTTGCTTCTCTGCCTGTCAGTTTGCCTACCTGCCTGTCTCTCTGCCTGCCTGTCTGTCTCTACCTGTCTGCCACTCTGCCTGCTTGCTTCTCTGCCTGCCAGTTTGCCTACCTGCCTGTCTCTCTGCCTGCCTGTCTGTCTCTGCCTGCCTGCCTGTATGCCTTTCTCTCTGTCTCTATGCCTGCCTCTCTGCCTGGTTCTCTGCCTGTCTCTCTGCCTTTCTGCAATTCTGCCTGCCTGTCTGCCTCTCTGCTGCCTCTGCCTGTCGCTCTGCCTGCCTCTCTGCCTGCCTCTCTGCCTGCCTCTCTGCCTACCTCTCTGCCCCTCAGGAAGAGGTACTACAGAGAAAGAGAGAAACAGAGAGAGATGGAAAGAAATGCTGGTCCTTTGTTGTTAATGACACATGCATTTTCCCTATGCTAATGAGACATGCATATTCCCTATGCTAATGACACATGCATATTCCCTATGCTAATGACACATGGATATTCCCTATGCTAATGACACATGCATATTCCCCATGCTAATGACACAGGCATATTCCCTGTGCTAATGACACATGCATATTCCCTATGCAAATGACACATGGATATTCCCTATGCTAATGACACATGCATATTCCCCATGCTAATGACACAGGCATATGTCCTATGCTAATGACATATGCATATTCCCTATGCTAATGAGGGTGCAGTACTCTGTGATACAGTGTGTGTTAGAATATGCTTCGGTAGGATTATAATGTTCAATGTCAGGTAACATCTTGATTATCACTTCATTTCCCTGGCTTCTTCTTCTTCTTCATGAGCATAACATTTATATTTATCCTGAGTAGCTTTCCAAACAGAGCTGAGGGGGTGTTGTCAATATCTTAATTAGATATTAATGAACATAATGAACAAAATCATGAACACATATAAGACACACTTTAATGTGTGTGTGTGTGTGTGTGTGTTTTGTCCCTCTGCCCCAGGGTTTAATCTGTGATTGGCTGTCTGGTGTCACAACAAAGTAAAGCCTGTTTTTATCTCTACTGAAACTCTGTTAGGTGTTCAAACAACATACACGCTAACCAACACTACACGCTAACCCACACTACACGCTAACCCACACTACACGCTAACCAACACTACACGCTAACCAACACTACACGCTAACCCACACTACACGCTAACCCACACTACACGCTAACCCACACTACACGCTAACCAACACTACAAGTTAACCCACACTACACGCTAACCAACACTACACGCTAACCCACACTACACGCTAACCCACACTACACGCTAACCCACACTACACGCTAACCAACACTACAAGTTAACCCACACTACACGCTAACCCACACTACACGCTAACCCACACTACACGCTAACCAACCCTACACGCTGGCCAACACCACACGCTAACCAACACTACACGCTAACCCACACTACACGCTAACCCACACTACACGCTAACCCACACTACACGCTAACCAACACTACACGCTAACCCACACTACACGCTAACCCACACTACACGCTAACCAACACTACACGCTAACCAACACTACAAGTTAACCCCCACTACACGCTGGCCAACACCACACGCTAACCCACACTACACGTTAACCCACACTACACGCTGGCCAACACTACACGCTAACCCACACTACACGCTGGCCAACACTACACGCTAACCCACACTACACGCTGGCCAACACTACACGCTAACCAACCCTACACGCTAACCAACCCTACACGCTGGCCAACACCACACGCTAACCAACCCTACACGCTGGCCAACACCACACGCTAACCCACACTACACGCTAACCAACACTACACGCTAACCAACACTACACGCTAACCAACACTTCACGCTAACCCACACTACAGAGACAGAAAGACAGAAAGAGAAAGAAAGAGAAAGAGATACAGAAAGAGAGCGAGAGACAGAAAGAGAGAGAGAGAGAGAGACAAAGAGAGAGAGAGAGAGAGAGAGACAGAAAGAGAGAGAGAGAGAGAGAGACAGAAAGAGAGAGAGAGAGAGACAGAAAGAGAGAGAGAGAGAGACAGAAATAGAGAGAGAGAGAGACAGAAAGAGAGCGAGAGAGACAGAAAGAGAGAGAGAGAGACAGAAAGAGAGAGAGAGAGACAGAAAGAGAGAGAGAGAGACAGAAAGAGAGCGAGAGACAGAAAGAGAGAGAGAGAGTCAGAAAGAGAGAGACAGAAAGAGAGAGAAAGACAGAAAGAGAGAGAAAGACAGAAAGAGAGAAAGACAGAAAGAGAGAGAGACAGAAAGAGAGAGACAAAGCTATCTAACCGTTCTCTACCTCTGTCCCCTACACATTACCCCTCTCAATGCATCATTCCCTCTCTCCCTCTCATCACTCCCTCATCCCTCTCTTCCTTTCTCCCTCAATACCTCTGTCTTCATCCCCTCCATCTCTCTCAAACGAGTGGGCTCCCTGACAAGACTACGTTGGCGAGAACTTACAGTGCTTTCGGAAAGTATTCAGACCCCTTGACTTTTTTCACATTTTGTTCCATTACAGATTTTTTTTTAAATCGCTGTTAAAAAATATGAACTAATATGAACTTGGTTTTTTACCAAATAGGGCTTCTGTATCTTCTGTATAACAACCCTACCTTGTCACAACACAAATTATTGGCTCAAACGCATTAAGAAGGAAAGAAACTCCACAAATTAACTTTTAACAAGGCACACCTGTTTAATTGAAATGCATTCCGTGTGACTACCTCATGAAGCTGGTTGATAGAATGCCCAGCGTGTGCAAAGCTGTCATCAAGGCAAAGGGTGGCTATTTCAAGGATCTCAAATATAAAATATATTTTGATTTGTTTAACTTCACTACAAAGCAGAAAATAGTTTTAAAAAATTAAGACAAACACTTGAATGAGTAGGTTCTAAAACGTTTGACCAGCAGTGAACTTCAACAGACGTAAACACACACACAGTAGCCTATACATATCCATAGAGTACATACATATGCACTATAATACACACACAGCATAACACATACACATATAGTATACTACATATACACATAGTAAAATACATGCACATACAGTATAATACATATACTTACAGTATAGTATATATACATACAGTATAATACATATACTTACAGTATAGTATATATACATACAGTATAATACATATACTTACAGTATAGTATATATATATATATACACATACAGTATAATACATATACTTACAGTATAGTATATATATACACATACAGTATAATACATACACTTACAGTATAGTATATATATACATACAGTATAATACATATACTTACAGTATAGTATATATACATACAGTATAATACATATACTTACAGTATAGTATATATATACACATACAGTATAATACATATACTTACAGTATAGTATATATATACACATACACTATAATACATATACTTACAGTATAGTATATATATACATACAGTATAATACATATACTTACAGTATAGTATATATACATACAGTATAATACATATACTTACAGTATAGTATATATATATACACATACAGTATAATATGCATACACTATAATACACAAACATACAGTGTAATACATATACTTACAGTATAGTATATATACATACAGTATAATATGCATACACTATAATACACAAACATACAGTGTAATTGTCACACCCTGACCATAGAGAGCATGTGTTTCTCTATGCTGTAGTAGGTCAGGGCGTGGCTAGGGGTATTCTAGTTTATAATTTCTATGTTGGTGTTATGTATGATTCCCCATTAGAGGCAGCTGGTAATCGTTGTCTCCAGCCACTTTAATAATGGGAATTGATGGGAAATTATGTAAAATATATCACTAGCCACTTTAAACAATGCTACCTAATATACATTTTACTTACCCTACATTATTCATCTCATATGTATATGTATATACTGTACTCTATATCATCTACTGCATCCTTATGTAAAACATGTATCACTAGCCACTTTAACTATGCCACTTTGTTTACATACTCATCTCATATGTATATACTGTACTCAATACCATCTACTGTATCTTGCCTATGCCGCTCTGTACCATCACTCATTCATATATCTTTATGTGCATATTCTTTATCCCCTTACACTTGTGTCTGTCTATAAGGTAGTAGTTTTGGAATTGTTAGTTAGATTACTTGTTGGTTATTACTGCATTGTCGGAACTAGAAGCACAAGCATTTCGCTACACTCGCATTAACATCTGCTAACCATGTGTACTGAACAAATAACATTTGATTTGATTTGATTTGAATTTGATTAATTGGGGATCATATTTAAGTAGCTATTTTTCCCTCCTGTGTTTGTGGGATATTGTTTTGTGTTTGTGCATGTGCACCACGTAGTCACGTTTAGTTGTTTGTGTATTGGTATATTTTAGTTTCAATTGGAAATAAATATGTGGAACTCAACATCCGCTGTGCCTTGGTCCCGTTCTTATGACTAGAGTAACAATAATACACATACAGTACAATATACACACAGTGGGCGGCAGGTAGCCTAGTGGTTAGAGCATTTGTAACCGAAAGGTTGCAAGATCGAATCCCCGAGCTGACAATGTAAAAATCTGTCCTTCTGCTCCTGAACAAGGCAGTTAACCCACTGTTTCTAGGCCATCATTGAAAATAAGAATTTGTTCTTAACTGACTTGCCTAGTTAAATAAAGGTTAAATAAAAATAAAAATAAATACAGTATAATACAGTACACATAATTTAATACATATACAGTATAATACACATATAGCATAATACATATAGTATAATACACATATAGTATAATACACATATAGTATAATACACATATAATATAATACATATAGTATAATACACATATAATATAATACATATAGTATAATACACATATAATATAATACATATAGTATAATACACATATAGTATAATACACATATAATATAATACATATAGTATAATACACATATAGTATAATACACATACAGTATAATACACATATAATATAACAAATAGAGTATAATACACATATAGTATAATACACATATAATATAATACATAGAGTATAATACACATATAGTATAATACACATATAATATAATACATAGAGTATAATACACATATAAAATAATACATAGAGTATAATACACATATAATATAATACATATAGTATAATACACATATAGTATAATACACATATAAAATAATACATAGAGTATAATGCACATATAGTATAATACACATATAATATAATACATAGAGTATAATACACATATAAAATAATACATAGAGTATAATGCACATATAGTATAATACACATATAAAATAATACATAGAGTATAATGCACATATAGTATAATACACATATAATATATACACAAACAGTATAATACACATATAGTATATTACACATATAGTATATTACACATACAGTATATTACACATATAATATAATACACATATAATTAATATACAGTATAATACACATACAGTATAATACATAAACACACAGTAGAAACAGACCCAATTGAAATGCTAAAATCTGCTCAGTAAAACAGTCATATATACCCCTCATACCTGCAGACATTTGACACCACTTATGCTGTAAAGTAGATAAATGCACGTCCAACTGCAGGCCAATCTCAGAAGACAACTACCGCCTTCTATACCCAAAGGGTAACTGAGCTAAAAGCTTTGAATTGAAATCGATATGTTGACATCTCCTTCAGGCCTACACATTGAGATGTTTCAGAGGGTTGTTGGCAGGCGATGGAGTAGCAACTAGCCTTGGGACAGCATTCCCATCCCTCCCTTGCTTCAGCTGCCTACTGCATTAACACTGCACATGTAGTTCAACATCCACCATCATAAACAATCTGCTGTAAACAACTCACCCCTGGTACAATATCACTGTTACCTAATCTGATACGTAATCCGGTTTGTGATTGTGACCAGAATAAGATGTTGATCAGTCCCTCCACGATTCCGAGATTCTGCGATCGCAACATGTTTAGTAAAATCAATAATCCCCTTTGTGTATTTTGTGAGTGCTTTCACATTTGACCAAATACTGCACTAGTTCCACACAAAACAGTCAAATCAACTCAATATTAAATCACATAAAATTGACCAATCACCGCAGTACAAAAAAAAGGTTTGCAATTTCAACCAATCACCGCACATGTATAACATAATATGGTTCAATCAAGCCACATGTGTAACGGACCAAAATGCAGCGTGGTTAGTTTTGTACATCTTTAATAAAGATGAAAATACAACAATCTACAAAACAAGAAATGTGACAAACCGAAACAGTCCTATCTGGTGCCACAAACACAAAGACAGGAACAATCACCCACAAAACCCCAACACAAAACAGGCTACCTAAATATGGTTCCCAATCAGAGACAATGACTAACACCTGCCTCTGATTGAGAACCATATCAGGCCAAACATAGAAATAGACAAACTAGACATGTAACATAGAATGCCCACTCAGATCACACCCTGACCAACACTAAAACAAGGAAAACACACAGGAATGATGGTCAGAACGTGTCAACAAATTATTTCCCTCGTCAGTGTATCTTTACGACAAATTAGACAAAATCATTGCAAAATGTCAGAATTGCTGCAGCAATTTTTCCCCCCCACAAATATTATTTAAAAAAGTCTCTGTGAAATCCTGGAGGGATTTGTTGTTTTGGGAGGGACTTGTTGTTATGGGCGCCATTGTTCGAACTAAAATGGGTTTGTACATCTAATATCTGAAGATGAACTGTCAGAGTCTGTGTAGAGTTTATTTACCTGTAGCCCAGGAATACATCTCCTGACCTGCATCACATCTCCTGACCTGCATCACATCTCCCGGAGGCATCATATCTCCCGGAGGCATCACATCTCCCGGAGGCATCACATCTCCTGGAGGCATCACATCTCCCGGAGGCATCACATCCCCTTAGGCATCACATCTCCCGGAGGCATCACATCTCCTGGAGGCATCACATATCCTGACCTGCATCACATCTCCTGGAGGCATCACATATCCTGACCTGCATCACATCTCCCGGAGGCATCACATCTCCTGGAGGCATCACATATCCTGACCTGCATCACATCTCCTGGAGGCATCACATATCCTGACCTGCATCACATCTCCCAGAGGCATCACATCTCCCTGAGGCATCACATCTCCCAGAGGCATCACATCTCCCAGAGGCATCACATCTCCCAGAGGCATCACATGTCCCGGAAGCATCACATCTCCCGGAGGCATCACATTTCCTGGAGGCATCACATCTCCCGGAGGCATCACATCTCCCAGAGGCATCACATCTCCCAGAGGCATCACATCTCCCGGAGGCATCACATGTCCTGACTGCATCACATCACCCAGAGGCATCACATCTCCCAGAGGCTTCACATCTCCCAGAGGCATCACATCTCCCAGAGGCATCACATTGCTCAGAGGCATCACATCTCTCAGAGGCATCACATCTCTCAGAGGCATCACATCTCCCAGAGGCATCACATCTCCCAGAGGCATCACATCTCCCAGAGGCATCACATGTCCATTCTTTAACCATGTGGATGATGATACGCTATTGTGGCAACGATGCTTATCTCAGAGAATTTAGGTCGGTGTTCAGACATCCAAAATTCAGGATCTCTAATGGGTGTGGGGTACTTGGGACTAGCTAGCAGACTGGGACATGAGAGCAAGCCTTCTGTTATGAAGTGGTGGTGCTACTCAGTCTAACTCACTCTCAAACAAAGGAAAAAATGTATATATACAATTTTTCAACAAAAGTTTTTTCCTCTCATCAATTTACACACGATACCCCAGAATGACATCACAATACCCCATAATGACAAAGCAAATGTAAAGTAAAAAATAAACCACTTTAATATCACATTTACAAAAGTATTCAGACCCTTAACACAGTATTTTGTTGAAGCACCTTTGGCAGCAATTACAGCCTCGAGTCTTGGGTATGACGCTACAAGCTTGGCACATCTGTATTTGGGTAGTTTCTCCCATTATTCTCTGCATATCCTTTCAAGCTCTGTCAGGTTGGATTTGGAGTGTTGCTGCACAGCTATTTTCAGGTCTCTCCAGAGGTGTTGGATCAGGTTCAAGTCAGGGCTCTGACTGGGCCACTCAAGGACATTCAGAGACTTGTCCCAAAGCCACTCCTGCGTTATCTTGGCTGTGTGCTTAGGGTCTATCATGACGTTACCCTCTTTGGGTACAGCGAGCACCCCTTCCTCTAAACCAGCCCTTTTCTACGCACCATCCTCCTACCCCCCCCCCCCCCCGTCTCCTACACCCAGGCTGCTGTGGTCAGAGAGAGAGGGCATAAATTCCTGGAGGAAAGTATCTCCTCATGGCCACAGTATAGAGACAGAGTGAGTTTTCATAGAGAGAACAAATTAATTTCTTCCACCTCACAGAACTTGAGGCCCGAACAACATTTATGTTCTGGATAAGGTATAAAAGATCGGTGAAGAATCCAGCTACGAACTGGTCCGTTTGGTACAATTTTGTGAAACTCATGGGAGACAATACGGCCACATTACCATAACGCTGTTTATACAATAGCCTCAGATATGAGGCTTTACATCTAATTGTTGTACAGGATGAACGAGGAAAGATTAAACTATTTGTGAAATTATGGGATGCTATGTAATGATGTAATGTGAGAGAATTGTATTTCTGTGTAAAGTTTCACTTAAGTCACTGGTACGCCCCCATGAACACAGTTAGGACCTGGCTTCATGAGACAGCTTTTTCTGCTCTTCAGAATAAAACCCCCACCTTGAGAATTCTCAACAGACCATGTTTCTCTCAATTACGAGAGGACAAAGGTTGCAGACCAGCTTACCACGATAATGAGAGGGCCAAGGTTTGAGACCAGACTGCTGAATCTTTTAACCATCCCACGTGGTTAAACTCTCAGACTATCGATACCGACAGAATAAGAACAAGTCTTTGATATTATTTACTAGTCTGCAGCTAGGAATTCGGTATCACTGAACGTGAAGACAGACAACAGCCGAAACATCTATTCTATAACGACATGAATGAATGTCACTCTGAACTATCCATTCTAACCACGAGAGAGAGAGAGAGAGAGAGGACAGACAGACTCTCCAACAGAAACTAACTTTTCAACCGAGATCCCGACGACACACTGAGCGTAAATATATATATATATATATATATATAGATATATATATATATATATATATATATTGCAATTATTCCCGAATGAGTGAGCGTTCATGTGCAAAGGATTAGCATTTCAATCGTTATAATTATCATCTTTGTAGTGTCTCATCTCAGTTGACCCCCACTTCTCTTTTTGTCCACCAAGCCGATACCGGTTCATCCCACCAGGGAAACTCCGTTATCATTTCCTTGTAACTTTCTACTCTTTGATTATGCATTTCTGTGAGTTACTTAGTTAGTAAATAAATGATTAAAGACAATTGATGTATGATGACTCATAGTGAAGACAATTTACGACGTTTGGAATGAGACTAACATGAGGTAAATATCTCATTAATTTGAAGACTAATTCATCAGATGTTAAAATAACTGAAAAGTTGTATTAGGAAAATTATAACTTTGTAATCTACATTTGCCTGATCAGTTAATCACAAAATGCTAATTACAGAGAATCTTTGATTAAAAACTAAAAGTCTTCAGTTAATGATAGTAAAGACGCGACAAGTCATTGTCCTGTTGGAAGGTGAACCTTCAACCCAGTCTGAGGTACTGAGCGTTCTGGAGCAGCTTTCATCAAGGATCTCTCTGTACTTTGCTCCGTTCATCTTTGCCTCGATCCTGACTGGTCTCCAAGTCCCTGCGCTGAAAAACACCCCCACTGCATGATGCTGCCACCACCATGCTTCGCCGTAGGTATGCTGCCTGGTTTCCTCCAGTGCTGCAGAGATAGTTGTCCTCCGGAAGGTTCTCCAATCTCAACAAAGGAACTCTAAAGCTCTGTCAGAGTGACCATCGGGTTCTTGGTCATCTCCCTGACCAAGGCGCTTCTCCCCCGATTGCTCAGTTTGGCCGGGCGACCAGCTCTAGGAAGAGTCTTGGTGGTTCCAAACGTCTTCCGCTTAGGAATGATCGAGGCCACCGTGTTCATGGGGACCTTCAATCCTGTATACATTTTTTGTACCGTTCGCCAGATCTGTGCCTCGACACAATCCTGTATCGGAGCTCAACGGACAATTCCTTCGACCTCATGGCTTGGTTTTTGTCAACTGTGGGACGTTATATAGACATGTGTGTGCCTCTCCAAATCATGTCCAATTAATTGAATATACAACAGTTGGACACCAATCAAGTTGTAGAAACATAGTCTCGTAGCAAAGGGTTTGAATACTTAAGTAATAAAGTATTTATTTTGGGGGGTTGGGCAGAAATCTAAAAACACGTGTTTTCGCTTTGTCATTATGGGGTATTGTGAGTAGATTGCTGAGGAATTATACAAATGTAATCCATTTTGGAATAAGGCTGTAACGCAACTAACTGTGAAAAAAAATCAAGAGGTCTGAATACTTTCCGAAAATAAATATATGTTGACACCTGTTCTTCGAACATCTCAAAATCATGAGCATTAATATGGAGTTGGTCCCCACTTTGCTGCTATAACAGACTCCACTCTTCTGGGAAGGCTTTCCACTAGATGTTGGAACATTGCTGCTATAACAGACTCCACTCTTCTGGGAAGGCTTTCCACTAGATGTTGGAACATTAGATGTTGCTGCTATAACAGACTCCACTCTTCTGGGAAGGCTTTCCACTAGATGTTGGAACTTTGCTGCTATAACAGACTCCACTCTTCTGGGAAGGCTTTCCACTAGAAATTGGAACATTAGATGTTGCTGCTATAACAGACTCCACTCTTCTGGGAAGGCTTTCCACTAGATATTGGAACATTAGATGTTGCTGCTATAACAGACTCCACTCTTCTGGGAAGGCTTTCCACTAGATGTTGGAACATTGCTGCTATAACAGACTCCACTCTTCTGGGAAGGCTTTCAACCAGATGTTGGAACTTTGCTGCTATAACAGACTCCACTCTTCCGGGAAGGCTTTCCACTAGATGTTGGAACATTGCTGCTATAACAGACTCCACTCTTCTGGGAAGGCTTTCCACTAGATATTGGAATATTAGATGTTGCTGCTATAACAGACTCCACTCTTCTGGGAAGGCTTTCCACTAGATGTTGGAACATTGCTGCTATAACAGACTCCACTCTTCTGGGAAGGCTTTCCACTAGATATTGGAACATTAGATGTTGCTGCTATAACAGACTCCATCCACTCTTCTGGGAAGGCTTTCCACTAGATATTGGAACATTAGATGTTGCTGCTATAACAGACTCCACTCTTCTGGGAAGGCTTTCAACCAGATGTTGGAACTTTGCTGCAGGGGACTTGCTTTCATTCATCCACATAAGCATTACATTAGTATATGACCAGAAAGAGCCTATATTATCAGGAGACGGATAACCCATTTCTTCTCGTTCACAGGTGATCAACCAACAAAAGGACATCACAACCCCACATCATTATCAATAAATTAATGTGCTTTTCATAAAACCCGTCTGGTCATTTATCAGAGTTTAGATTATGTGATGGAGGACAATGATTTGAGGCTATACAGTGTTAGGCCATTTTGTTGCATTATTTACAAATGATGGAGTAAATCCAGCATATATTTTGTATTATGATCAGGTACAACAGTTGAACTAAGTTCACGATGTAAGTTATATTCTTCAGGAGTCAATATTTATATAACATTAATTTAAAATCGATGTTGCATTTTCAGATTGCCCCTTTAAAGTAAAATGGCTCCACTAAGACACTAAGATTCCACTAGGGCAACACTCAGACTACATAATAAATACATCTTGTTGTTGTTGATAGTAGGCCTAGCTGTGGTGAATTTCAACATAAAATCATAGTAC
This sequence comes from Oncorhynchus clarkii lewisi, assembly GCF_045791955.1. Lineage (NCBI taxonomy): Eukaryota > Metazoa > Chordata > Actinopteri > Salmoniformes > Salmonidae > Oncorhynchus > Oncorhynchus clarkii. The sequence continues at coordinate 84,892,013 of NC_092149.1, forward strand.
AAGATTTCTGTCTGATAATAATGGGGGGGACCTCTGAGCGCTAGAAGATCAAAAAGACCAACCTAAGTGAAAGCTTCTCTCTGTCTGTGAAGGCTTTGATATGGAGGATCAGGGTTGGATATATCGCTAGAGTGGTTCTTGAGTGGATGTACGAGAGAGAGAGAGAGAGAGAGACAGCGAGAGAGAGAGACAGCGAGAGAGAGAGAGAGAGAGAGAGAGAGAGAGAGAGAGAGAGACAGAGAGAGAGAGACAGACAGACAGAGAGAGAGAGAGACAAAGAGAGAGAGAGAGAGAGAGAGAGAGAGAGAGAGAGAGACAGACAGACAGACAGAGAGAGAGAGACAGACAGACAGAGAGAGAGAGAGACAAAGAGAGAGAGAGAGAGAGAGAGAGAGAGAGAGAGAGAGAGAGAGAGAGCCTTTGGCCTAAAGAGCAGGAACCCGGACTTCACCAAAGAAATCGGTAATACAGACATTGTCATCCTGCAAGAAACCTGGTATAGAGGAGACGGACCCACTGGTTGCCCTCTAGGTTACAGAGAGCTGGTAGTCCCATCCACCAAACTACCAGGTGTGAAACAGGGAAGGGACTCAGGGGGTATGCTAATTTGGTATAGAGCAGACCTAACTTACTCCATTAAATTAATCAAAACAGGAACATTTTACATTTGGCTAGAAATTCAAAAGGAAATGATCTTAACAGAGAAAAATGTCCTCCTGTGTGCCACCTATATCCCCCCACTAGAATCCCCATACTTTAATGAAGACAGCTTCTCCATCCTGGAGGGGGAAAATCAATCATTCCCAGGCCCAGGGACATGTACTAGTCTGTGGCGAACTAAATGCCAGAACCGGACAAGAACCTGACACCCTCAGCACACAGGGGGACAAACATCTGCCTGTAGGTGACAGCATTCCCTCCCCCATACGCCCCCCTAGGCACAACTATGACAACATAACAAACAAAAACGGGTCACAACTCCTGCAGCTCTGTCATTAAGAAATGCTATAGATGGAAGGAATGCAGTTTGGAAACCTACCAAAAAACAATTAGGCAACAACAAATTCAATCCCTTCTAGACAATTTCCTGGGTAAAATGTTTCACTGCAACAGTGAAGGTGTAAACTTGGCAGTAGAAAATCTTAACAGTATATTTGACCTCTCAGCTTCCCTATCAAATCTAAAAATCTCAAATAGAAAACCGGAGAAAATGAACAACAATGACAAATGGTTTGATGAAGAAAGATTTTTGCAAGCAAAGAAATTGAGACCTTAGTCATTTAGGTCAACATTGGATCATTCAGGGATCCTCACTGAACTTCTGGAGAGAGTTTGCTGCACTGAAAGTAAAGGGGCTGAATAATTTTGCACGCCAAATTTTTCAGTTTTTGATTTGTTAAAAAAGTTTGAAATATCCAATAAATGTCGTTCCACTTCATGATTGTGTCCCACTTGTTGTTGATTCTTCACAAAAAAATACAGTTTTATATCTTTATGTTTGAAGCCTGAAATGTGGCAAAAGGTCGCAAAGTTCAAGGGGGCCGAATACTTTCGCAAGGCACTGTATATATATGTATAATATGACATTTGTAATGTCTTTATTGTTTTGAAATTTCTGTATGTGTAATGTTTACTGTTCATTTTTATTGTTTATTTCACTTTTGTATATTATCTACCTCACTTGCTTTGGCAATGTTAACACATGTTTCCCATGCCAATACAGCCCCTTGAATTGAATTGAATTGAATTGAATTGAGAGAGAGACAGAGACAGAGAGAGAGACAGAGACAGAGACAGAGAGACAGCGAGAGAGACAGAGAGAGAGAGACAGAGAGAGAGAGACAGAGAGAGAGAGAGACAGAGAAAGAAAGAAAGACAGAGAGAGAGAGAGAGAGAGAGAGAGAGAGAGCATTAGGTTCAAAGATTGTAAACAATGTCTCAACCCTGTCCATTAGTTCATATTCCCCTTCTTAACCCTTTACTCTCCACAATGAGACTCAACAAGCAGAAGGTTGAGCAGAAGGTTTCACGGTCACTGTAAACTTAATTATGTAGTGTATGGCAACTCATGTGTTACATTTCTAGCCAAATACCCACTATAGCCATTAATAATGTTCATTATGATGTGCACACACACCCGCACACCCGCAGACAAACACACGCAGGCACACACACACAGGCACGCACACACAAAGACACAGACACACACGCATGCACACACACAGACACACACACACACACACACACACACACACAGACACAGACACACACACACACATGCACACACACAGACACAAACACACACACACACACAGACACACACACAAATCTGTCATTGGGCTGCGCAACTGGAGTTGTTGTTTGTGAAGTTGAAAGGAGGTCACAGTGGTATTTCCATTTTACCAAATGTGTTACTGCCTGATGGGAGGCACAGCAAATGCAATTTAACATTATAGAGAAGCACATTTAATTATAGTTATTTTCATGTTACATTACGAGATATAGTAACAATATATCACTGGGAAGTGTTGTGACTGGGTCGTGTTAAGAATGGGTCGTGTTAAGAATGGGTAGTGTTTAGAATGGGTAGTGTTAAGAATGGGTAGTGTTAAGAATGGGTAGTGTTAAGAATGGGTAGTGTTTAGAATGGGTAGTGTTAAGAATGGGTAGTGTTAAGAATGGGTAGTGTTTAGAATGGGTAGTGTTAAGAATGGGTAGTGTTTAGAATGGGTAGTGTTAAGAATGGGTAGTGTTTAGAATGGGTAGTGTTATGACTGGGTAGTGTTAAGAATGGGTAGTGTTATGACTAGGTAGGGTTAAGAATGGGTAGTGTTAAGAATGGGTAGTGTTAAGAATGGGTGGTGTTAAAAATTGATAGTGTTAAGCATGGGTAGTGTTAAGAATGGATAGTGTTTAGAATGGATAGTGTTTAGACTGGGTAGTGTTTAGAATGGGTAGTGTTTAGAATGGGTAGTGTTAAGAATGGATAGTGTTAAGAATGGGTAGTGTTTAGACTCGGTAGTGTTAGGACTGGGTAGTGTTAAGAATCTGTAGTGTTAAGAATGGGTAGAGTTAAGAATGGGTAGAGTTAAGAATGGGTAGAGTTTAGAATGGGTAGTGTTAAGAATGGGTAGTGTTAAGAATGGGTAGTGTTAAGAATGGGTAGTGTTTAGAATGGGTCGTGTTTAGAATGGGTAGAGTTTAGAATGGGTAGTGTTTAGAATGGGTCGTGTATAGAATGGGTAGAGTTAAGAATGGGTAGTGTTGGTGTTATGACCATAACACATCCAAACGGTTTCAAATCTATCAGGACCCCTCTAAGGAAAATGAGACTCTCACAAATATGTAGATGTCAGTTGCTCTAGGACACCCACAGGCCTCACAAGAAAACATGAATGGATGGAGACTGTTTTGGGCCCCAAAAAATGGGCAAAATAACAAATGTTTCCTGATCTTTCTCATATCTCTCAGATTGCCCAACTCAGAAATGCTGCTGTTCATTGTAATACTTTGGTCGCAGTCCCCCCCGCCCCTACTGTTGCTCTTTTAAGGGTGGGAGAGTTACGGATACAGGTATCCTGTGTGTGTGTATCCTGTGTGTGTGTATTTCTTTTCTCTCCTCCTCACAGGTGGCAATCATCATTCCCCAAACAGTCATCAATCAGTCGCTAATCAGAAGACACACCTCCTCCTGTTTCCATTACCCAATCACATTTCCTTTCCCTTGGTTTCAGGAAGGACATATACCGTAAAGAAGGACAAAGAAGAAGGACATATAGCTACAGACACACCAAAAATGTGGAAGAAGGTGCTCTGGTCAGATGAAACCAAAATTGAACTTTTTGGCAACAATGCAAAACGTTATGTTTGGCGTAAAAGCAACACAGCTCATCACCCTAAACACACCATCCCCACTGTCAAACATGGTGGGGGCAGCATCATGGTTTGGGCCTGCTTTTCTTCAGCAGGGACAGGGAAGATGGTTAAAATTGATGGGAAGATGGATGGAGCCAAATACAGGACCATTCTGGAAGAAAACCTGATGGAGTCTGCAAAAGACCTGAGACTGGGACGGAGATTTGTCTTCCAACAAGACAATGATCCAAAACATAAAGCAAAATCTACAATGGAATGGTTCAAAAATAAACATATCCAGGTGTTAGAATGGCCAAGTCAAAGTCCAGACCTGAATCCAATCGAGAATCTGTGGAAAGAACTGAAAACTGCTGTTCACAAATGCTCTCCATCCAACCTCACTGAGCTCGAGCTGTTTTGCAAGGAGGAATGGGAAAAAATGTCAGTCTCTCGATGTGCAAAACTGATAGAGACATACCCCAAGCGACTTACAGCTGTAATCGCAGCAAAAGGTGGCGCTACAAAGTATTAACTTAAGGGGGCTGAATAATTTTGCACGCCCAATTTTTCAGTTTTTGATTTGTTAAAAAAGTTTGAAATATCCAATAAATGTCGTTCCACTTCATGATTGTGTCCCACTTGTTGTTGATTCTTCACAAAAAAATACAGTTTTATATCTTTATGTTTGAAGCCTGAAATGTGGCAAAAGGTCGCAAAGTTCAAGGGGGCCGAATACTTTCGCAAGGCACTGTACCTGGATTTCTGCATAAATTGGTCATACAATTTGATCTGATCTTCATCTAAGTCACAACAATAGACAAACACAGTCTGATTAAACTAATAACACACAAACAATTCTACGTTTTCATGTCTTTATTGAACACACCGTGTAAACATTCACAGTGCAGGGTGGGAAAAGTATGTGAACCATTGGATTTAATAACAGGTTGACCCTCCTTTGGCAGCAATAACCTCAAACCAACATTTTCTGTAGTTGCGGATCAGACCTGCACAACGGTCAAGAGGAATTTTGGACCATTCCTCTTTACAAAACTGTTTCAGTTCCACAATATTCTAGGGATGTCTGGTGTGAACCGCTCTCTTGAGGTCATGCCACAGCATCTCAAATCGGGTTGAGGTCAGGACTCTGACTGGGTCACTCCAGAAGGCATATTTTCTTCTGTTCAAGCCATTCTGTTGTTACATCTGTCTAATGGGTTGTTGTCCTGTTGCATCACCTAACTTCTCTTGAGCTTCAATTGGCGGAAAGATAGCCTTACATTCTCCTGCAAAATGTCTTGATAAACTTGGGAATTCATTTTTCTGTCGATGTTAGCAAGCTGTCCTATCACTGAGGCACCAAAGCAGCCCCAAACCATGATGCTCCCTTCACCATACTTTACAGTTGGGATGAGGTTTTGATGTTGGTGTGCTGTGCCTTTTTTTCTCCCCACACGGTGTTGTGTTCCTTCCAAACAACACAACTTTAGTTTCATCTGTCCACAGAATATTTTGCCAGTTGTGCTGTGGAACATCCAGGTGCTCTTTTGCAAACTTCAGATGTGCAGCAATGGTTTTTTTTGGACAGCAGTGTCTTCTTCCGTGGTGTCCTCCCATGAACACCATTCTAGTTTAGTGTTTTATGTATCGTAGACTCATCAACAGAGATGTTAGCATGTTCCAGAGATTTCTGTAAGTCTTTAGCTGACACTAGGATTCTTCTTAACCTCATTGAGCATTCTGCGCTGTGCTCTTGCAGTCATCTTTGCAGGACGGCCACTCCTAGGGAGAGTAGCAACAGTGCTGAGCTTTCTCCATTTATAGACAATTTGTCTTACCGTGGTATGATGAACATCAAGGCTTTTAGAGATACTTTTGTAACCCTTGCCAGCTTTATGCAAGTCAACCATTCTTAAACGTAGGTCTTCTGAGATCTCTTTTGTTCGAGGCATGGTTAACATAAGGCAATGCTTCTTGTGAATAGCAAACTCAGTGAGTGTTTTTAATAGGGCAAGGCAGCTCTTATCAACATCTCCAATCTCTTCTCATTGATTGGACTCCAGGTTAGCTGACTCCTGACTCCAATTAGTTTTTGGAGAAGTCATTAGCCTAGGGGGTTCAAATACTTTTTCCAACCTACACTGTGAATGTTTGAATGATGTATTCACTATAGACAAGAAAAATACAACAATTTGTGTGTTTATTAGTTTAAGCACACTATGTTTGTCGATTGTTGTGACTTAAATGAAGATCAGATAACATTTTATAATAACTCAAAAGGGTTCACATCATTTCTTTCCACTGTATTTATAAGAAAAAATACAAATATATAAAACATTTAATAAAAAGGAATGTGAAATTAGAAAAATGATAAATAATAATAAATTCCCAATTAGGATCTGGCTAAAGAAAGCTCAAATCAATTATAGAACCCATTGCCCTCTAGGGTTGTGAGGTCTGGGGTCCGCTCACCAACCAAAAATTCACATAATGGGACAAACAATAAATTGAGACTCTGCATGCAGAATTCTACGGAAAAATCCTCAATTTCAAACGTAAAACACAAAGTAATTCATGCAGAGCAGAGTTAGGACAATACCAGTTAACTATCTGCCCTAGGCAGACCTGGCTCACAAAATGAGGTGGAAACTGAGATGCACTTCCTAACCTCCTGCCAAATGTATGACCATATTAGAGACGCATATTTCCCTCATATTACACAGACCAATAAAGAATTTGTAAACAAATCTAATTTTGATAAACTCCAATATCTAGGTGAAATACCAGTGTGCCATCACAGCAGTAAGATTTGGGACCTGTTGTCACAAGAAAATGGAAACCAGTGAAGAACAAACACCATTGTAAATACAACCCATATTTATGTTTATTAATTTTCCCTTTTGTACTTGAACTATTTGCACATAATTACAAGTATATAGAAATAATATGATATTTGAAATGTCTCTGTTCCGTTGGAAATGTTATAAGTGTAATGTTTACTGTTCATTTTTTTATTGTTTATTTCACTTTTGTTAATTATCTATTTCACTTTCTTTGGCAATGTTAACATACTGTATCTTTCCCATGCCAATAAAGCCCTTTTAATTGAATTGAATAGAGGGAGAGAGAGAGAGATGAAGGCAGCCAGAGAACCAGCAGTCCGTCCTATCTCATCCAGCAGGACAGGCCAGATTGATGGAAGACAAAGAGAAGGAGACAGACAGAGAGAGAGAGAGAGAGAGAATACATAACAGGGGAGGAGAGAGGCAGGGGAAAAAGAGGATAAGAGGAGGGGAAGACGAAGGGAAGACGAGGGAGGTAAGGGTTTAAGAGGAGAGGGTGGCTGTCGGAGGGAATAGGAGGAGAAAGAGGAGGAAAGAAAATAATGTTATGGGGTGAAGAACGAAAGGCAATATGATTCTAGTCTGATGATAGGACCACTGCTGGGTTGTATTCAGTCTGATGATAGGCCCACTGCTGGGCTGTATTCAGTCTGATGATAGGACCACTGCTGGGCTGTATTCAGTCTGATGATAGGACCACTGCTGGGCTGTATTCAGTCTGATGATAGGCCCACTGCTGGGCTGTATTCAGTCTGATGATAGGCCCACTGCTGGGCTGTATTCAGTCTGATGATAGGCCCACTGCTGGGCTGTATTCAGTCTGATGATAGGACCACTGCTGGGCTGTATTCAGTCTGATGATAGGCCCACTGCTGGGCTGTATTTAGTCTGATGATAGGACCACTGCTGGGCTGTATTCAGTCTGATGATAGGACCACTGCTGAGCAGTATTCAGTCTGATGATAGGACCACTGCTGGGCTGTATTCAGTCTGATGATAGGCCCACTGCTGGGCTGTATTCAGTCTGATGATAGGCCCACTGCTGGGCTGTATTCAGTCTGATGATAGGCCCACTGCTGGGCTGTATTCAGTCTGATGATAGGCCCACTGCTGGGCTGTATTCAGTCTGATGATAGGCCCACTGCTGGGCTGTATTCAGTCTGATGATAGGACCACTGCTGGGCTGTATTCAGTCTGATGATAGGCCCACTGCTGGGCTGTATTCAGTCTGATGATAGGCCCGCTTCTGGGCTGTATTCAGTCTGATGATAGGCCCACTGCTGGGCTGTATTCAGTCTGATGATAGGCCCACTGCTGGGCTGTATTCAGTCTGATGATAGGACCACTGCTGGGCTGTATTCAGTCTGATGATGGGCCCACTGCTGGGCTGTATTCAGTCTGATGATAGGCCCACTGCTGGGCTGTATTCAGTCTGATGATGGGCCCACTGCTGGGCTGTATTCAGTCTGATGATAGGCCCACTTCTGGGCTGTATTCAGTCTGATGATGGGCCCACTGCTGGGCTGTATTCAGTCTGATGATAGGCCCACTGCTGGGCTGTATTCAGTCTGATGATAGGCCCACTGCTGGGCTGTATTTAGTCTGATGATAGGCCCACTGCTGGGCTGTATTCAGTCTGATGATAGGCCCACTGCTGGGCTGTATTCAGTCTGATGATAGGACCACTGCTGGGCTGTATTCAGTCTGATGATAGGCCCACTTCTGGGCTGTATTCAGTCTGATGATAGGCCCACTGCTGGGCTGTATTCAGTCTGATGATAGGCCCACTGCTGAGCAGTATTCAGTCTGATGATAGGACCACTGCTGGGCTGTATTCAGTCTGATGATGGGCCCACTGCTGGGCTGTATTCAGTCTGATGATAGGCCCACTGCTGGGCTGTATTTAGTCTGATGATAGGCCCACTGCTGGGCTGTATTCAGTCTGATGATAGGCCCACTGCTGAGCAGTATTCAGTCTGATGATAGGCCCACTGCTGGGCTGTATTTAGTCTGATGATAGGCCCACTGCTGGGCTGTATTCAGTCTGATGATAGGCCCACTGCTGAGCAGTATTCAGTCTGATGATAGGACCACTGCTGGGCTGTATTCAGTCTGATGATAGGACCACTGCTGGGCTGTATTCAGTCTGATGATAGGACCACTGCTGGGCTGTATTCAGTCTGATGATAGGACCACTGCTGGGCTGTATTCAGTCTGATGATAGGCCCACTGCTGGGCTGTATTCAGTCTGATGATAGGCCCACTGCTGGGCTGTATTCAGTCTGATGATAGGACCACTGCTGGGCTGTATTCAGTCTGATGATAGGCCCACTGCTGGGCTGTATTCAGTCTGATGATAGGCCCACTGCTGGGCTGTATTCAGTCTGATGATAGGCCCACTGCTGGGCTGTATTCAGTCTGATGATAGGCCCACTGCTGGGCTGTATTCAGTCTGATGATAGGCCCACTGCTGGGCTGTATTCAGTCTGATGATAGGACCACTGCTGGGCTGTATTCAGTCTGATGATAGGCACACAGACACACACGTAAATGTTCATTCCCACCAACTCATTAGCAGCTTGATTAAATTAGATGATTTTACTGGCCTCTATTAGTGTAATGACAGTTTTATCAATGACCACTATTACTGTCTAATTTGGATAAGCTGTTGACATGCCCCTTTGATGTCCAACTCATGACTATCCCTGTGTCCATGAACACATATCATATTCCTCATTTAAAAGGAGAAGTAACTGAAATACAGACACTGACTGTATCCCTGTAACCTCTCACATAATATAGTTTAATACAATATTAACTCCTGCAGAATTATGTATATTTTTTTGCAGTAAAATAATATAACCATTGTTCATTTTGTCTCGAGAACAGGAGTGGAGAAATATAATATATAATTTCTTTCTTTCAGCGTCTCTTGAGAAAATGTGAGTGCTTGTGTAATGTGTCATCTTTGACACTGCTGTGCAAGCGGACAGTATTTCAACCACATAACATATCGACCCCTTAGGCGAACTGAAGTCTTATCAGGAACGTGTTTCCTTGATTTCTTTCTCCGATTTTCATTTCCTTTTTTAAAAACTGGTCAAACTGATGACATTTAGACAATTTGCAAAGGAACAATTTCTCCATTGTTTCCCCGGTCCCTAAAGGAAACAGACATATTTAATAACTTGTGTTCACTAGATTACCAATGCATTCATACTATCAATGTATTCTGGCACTACTTTACTGTTTTCTGGCGTAATAAGTTATGACAGAAGAGAAGAGACGTGTATATAACTTTAGTTGACAAAACAAATGACTTACAACATTTTGGAAATTATAATATGGCCTACCAAATGTTGGGAAATGATCAGCAAGAAGTTGTCTAAAGTAAGGGAGAAAGTAGCCCATTGTTTATACTGTCCATTAAGGAGTAAAAGCATAGTATAAGCTTTTTTGGGAGGTGTTTTGTAAACGGGATATGATGTTAATATGAGTCAACTCATAAATCAAATCAAATGTAATTACAGTGCCTTGCGAAAGTATTCGGCCCCCTTGAACTTTGCGACCTTTTGCCACATTTCAGGCTTCAAACATAAAGATATAAAACTGTATTTTTTGTGAAGAATCAACAACAAGTGGGACACAATCATGAAGTGGAACGACATTTATTGGATATTTCAAACTTTAACAAATCAAAAACTGAAAAATTGGGCGTGCAAAATTATTCAGCCCCCTTAAGTTAATACTTTGTAGCGCCACCTTTTGCTGCGATTACAGCAGTAAGTCGCTTGGGGTATGTCTCTATCAGTTTTGCACATCGAGAGACTGACATTTTTTCCCATTCCTCCTTGCAAAACAGCTTGAGCTCAGTGAGGTTGGATGGAGAGCATTTGTGAACAGCAGTTTTCAGTTCTTTCCACAGATTCTCGATTGGATTCAGGTCTGGACTTTGACTTGGCCATTCTAACACCTGGATATGTTTATTTTTGAACCATTCCATTGTAGATTTTGCTTTATGTTTTGGATCATTGTCTTGTTGGAAGACAAATCTCCATCCCAGTCTCAGGTCTTTTGCAGACTCCATCAGGTTTTCTTCCAGAACGGTCCTGTATTTGGCTCCATCCATCTTCCCATCAATTTTAACCATCTTCCCTGTCCCTGCTGAAGAAAAGCAGGCCCAAACCATGATGCTGCCACCACCATGTTTGACAGTGGGGATGGTGTGTTCAGGTGTGTTGCTTTTACGCCAAACATAACGTTTTGCATTGTTGCCAAAAAGTTCAATTTTGGTTTCATCTGACCAGAGCACCTTCTTCCACATGTTTGGTGTGTCTCCCAGGTGGCTTGTGGCAAACTTTAAACGACACTTTTTATGAATATCTTTAAGAAATGGCTTTCTTCTTGCCACTCTTCCATAAAGGCCAGATTTGTGCAATATACGACTGATTGTTGTCCTATGGACAGAGTCTCCCACCTCAGCTGTAGATCTCTGCAGTTCATCCAGAGTGATCATGGGCCTCTTGGCTGCATCTCTGATCAGTCTTCTCCTTGTATGAGCTGAAAGTTTAGAGGGACGGCCAGGTCTTGGTAGATTTGCAGTGGTCTGATACTCCTTCCATTTCAATATTATCGCTTGCACAGTGCTCCTTGGGATGTTTAAAGCTTGGGAAATGTTTTTGTATCCAAATCCGGCTTTAAACTTCTTCACAACAGTATCTCGGACCTGCCTGGTGTGTTCCTTGTTCTTCATGATGCTCTCTGCGCTTTTAACGGACCTCTGAGACTATCACAGTGCAGGTGCATTTATACGGAGACTTGATTACACACAGGTGGATTGTATTTATCATCATTAGTCATTTAGGTCAACATTGGATCATTCAGAGATCCTCACTGAACTTCTGGAGAGAGTTTGCTGCACTGAAAGTAAAGGGGCTGAAAAATTTTGTACGCCCAATTTTTCAGTTTTTGATTTGTTAAAAAAGTTTGAAATATCCAATAAATGTCGTTCCACTTCATGATTGTGTCCCACTTGTTGTTGATTCTTCACAAAAAACTACAGTTTTATATCTTTATGTTTGAAGCCTGAAATGTGGCAAAAGGTCGCAAAGTTCAAGGGGGCCGAATACTTTCGCAAGGCACTTTATATGAATGAATCCAATGTATTTGAATGAATCCAATCTATATGAATGAATCCGGGGTATATGAAAAAATATACACTGATGGTATTCTGCCTCCTGATGGTAACCTGCCTCCTGATGTTGGCCTGCCTCCTGATGGTACCTTGCCTCCTGATGGTGGCCTGCCTCCTGATGGTATTCTGCCTCCTGATGGATACCTGCCTCCTGATGGTGGCCTGCCTCCTGATGGTGACCTGATGGTGACCTGCCTCCTGATGGTGGCCTGACTCCTGATGGTGACCTGCCTCCTGACGGTGACCTGCCTCCTGATGGTATTCTGCCTCCTGACGGTAACCTGCCTCCTGATGGTAACCTGCCTCCTGATGGTAACCTGCCTCCTGATGGTACCCTGCCTCCTGATGGTGACCTGCCTCCTGATTGTATTCTGCCTACTGATGGTAACCCGCCTCCTGACGGTGACCTTCCTCCGGATGTAACTGAACTCAATTTCGAATCTCATAGTAAAGGGTCTGAATACTTACATAAATAAGGTATTTCATTTTTTTTCATTTTTTTTTTATACATTTGCAAACATTACAAAAAATAAATGTTTTCACTTTGTCATTATGGGGTATTGTGTGTAGAAGGCGGTAACGTAACAAAATGTGGAAAAAAAGGGGGAAGGGCTCGGAATACTTTCCGAATGCACTATAACTATGACGATGACTCAACATTACACACGTCAGCTGCCACAGCAAGATAAATCACTGCAACACTTAACAAAGAGCTGCCACAGCAAGATAAATCACTGCTACACTTAACAAAGAGCTGCCACAGCAAGATAAATCACTGCAACACTTAACAAAGAGCTGCCACAGCAAGATAAATCACTGCAACACTTAACAAAGAGCTGCCACAGCAAGATAAATCACTGCAACACTTAACAAAGAGCTGCCACAGCAAGATAAATCACTGCAACACTTAACAAAGAGCTGCCACAGCAAGATAAATCACTGCAACACTTAACAAAGAGCTGCCACAGCAAGATAAATCACTGCAACACTTAACAAAGAGCTGCCACAGCAAGATAAATCACTGCAACACTTAACAAAGAGCTGCCACAGCGAGATAAATCACTGCTACACTTAACAAAGAGCTGCAGTCAGTTTTAGAACGGGTGGCAAGTAATAAGCTGGTCCTACATATTTCAAAAACTAAAAGCATTGTACTGGAACAAATCATTCACTAAACCCTAAACCTCAACTAAATCTTGTAATGAATAATGTGGAAATTGAGCAAAGTGAGGTGACTAAACTGCTTGGTGGATTGTAAACTGTCATGGTCGAAACACAGTGATGCAACAGTAGCTAAGATTAAGAGACGTATTTTCAAAAATAAAACGCTGCTCTGCGTCCTTTACAAGGTTACCAACAAAACGAGAACTACAGGCCCTAGTTTGGTTGCACTTGGACTACTGCTCAGTCATATGTTTGAGTGCCACAAACATTTGACCCAGAACAGAGCAACACGGCTGGCCCTTAAATGTACACAGAGACGCTCATGTCAATCTCTCCTGGTTCAAATTAGAGGAGATGATTAACTGCATCACTACTTGTCTTTGTGAGAAGCATTGACATTTTGAAAAATACCAGGAAGTTTATTCAAATGATTAGCACACAGCTCCCCAAGACACCCATACATACCCAACAAGACATACCACCAGGGGTCTCTTCACAGACCCCAAGTTCAGAACAGACTTCGGGAAACACAGAGTACTACACAGGAAATCCATTCCATGTCAGGTAACTGATGCAAGCAGTGAAATGAGGGTACTCAGGTGAGAAGAAAGCCTCACCCAAATGTATAGTATTTTATTTTATTTCAAAAAATATGTGAATCACATTTTTATTTGGCGTACCCACGACGGCATTGCACGTACCCCAGTTTGGGAATTACATACCCTAGTCTATACCTGGACACTTTCACATGACAAGTAGAAAAGAAGGATGAGGGAAAAGGAGAGAGAGGGGATAGAAAAAAAATGGAAGAAAGAGAAGATAGAGAACAAGATAGGGAGGGAGAATGAGACATAACGAGAGAGAGAAAAAAGAAAGAGGGAAAAAAAGAATGGAATAGAAGGATGGACTGAGTGACTGGCCACATGAGAGCTGTGATATTTATCTATCTCTCTCTCATGACGCTGGCTATATGAAAGTATAAACTCCTACCTGGGGGCGCAAGAAGGCTCAGGTGCCTCCTGGGAGCACAAGCTGGCAAACAGACAGGTTTGACTCCGCGATATGACAGCCATGACAACAGCGGAGGAGAGGAGGGATGAAGAGAGGGATAAAAGAGTAGAGCGGGGGGCAAAGGAAAGGATACATCCGTATGCCTCCTGTTCTGGAGCCGATGGCTAGGATCTTCTGGACGGGGTCGAATGCCAGGCAGGTGGGCTGGTAGGGGAAGCCATGGCGTACCGTCTGGAATGGAAAACAAACAATATCATTAACATTCACATTCAATACACAGTTTCAAAGTATATAAAATGTGTTATTGAGTAGGAATCTGTATGCAGGAAACCTTTATTTTTCAAGTCAAATTACTTAATTATAGTAGACTGTTCATCAGAGACAAATAGACACAGGCACACACACAGACAAATAGACACAGGCACACACACAGACAAATAGACACAGGCACACACACAGACAAATAGACACAGGCACACACACAGACAAATAGACACAGGCACACACACAGACAAATAGACACAGGCACACACACAGACAAATAGACACAGGCACAACACACAGACAAATAGACACAGGCACACACACAGACAAATAGACACAGGCACAACACACAGACAAATAGACACAGGCACACACACAGACAAATAGACATAGGCACACACACAGACAAATAGACACAGGCACACACACAGACAAATAGACACAGGCACACACACAGACAAATAGGCACAGGCACACACACAGACAAATAGGCACAGGCACACACACAAACAAGTAGACAGCTAAACATAGTCTGAAATAGGAGCAATGTTTCCAGGAGCACGAGGTCCGCGTCATTGTAAATGAGACTTTGTTCTTTATTGACATGACAGGTCAAATAAAGGTCAAATAAAATATGAAGATCAGAAATTGTCAAAAAAAAGAAGGGGCTTCTAGAATGGATTAACAGCAAGAGAATCCACACTAAGGTTCTCTCCATGGTGCTGAAATATTCAGACGCTCTTTCCACAGGAAACCTAGACAAACGTTCAAATCTGCACGGGCGCTGTCCACTAGAAGTGGTGCTGAAATCCACTGCCCGGGGCCTACAGTCACTGCCCCGAATCTGTACTGATAATATAGTCGCTGCACAGAATCTATAGTAATAATCATACCAGCACTGGCCATAATCTATATAAGCTATGTATCTATATATAATCTACATGTCACTTACTGACCTCCCAGGAGACCCAGACAGCTTGCTACAGTATACGTTAGTTAAATATACACATATTTATATAACTATTTCAAAGGTCTTTATATTTTTAGAACTTTTGTGTTTACTGTAAAAACATGTATTGTTTATTTCACTTTTGTGTATTATCTATTTAACTTACAATGGCAATGTAAACATATGTTCCCCATGCCAATAATGACCTTACCTTGAATTTAAATGCAATTGAATTGAGAGATACAGAGACAGAGAGACGCAGACACAGAGATAAGAGACAGAGAGAGAGAGACACAGATGCCAGAACCGGACAAGAACCTGACACCCTCAGCACACAGGGGGACAAAAACCTGCCTGCAGGTGACAGCATTCCCTCCCCCATATGCCCCCCTAGGCACAACTATGACAGCATAACCAACAAAAACGGGTCACAACTCCTGCAGCTCTGTCACATAGTCAATGGTAGTCAATGGTAGGCTTCGAGGGGACTCCTATGGTAGGTACACCTATAACTCATCTCTTGGCAGTAGTACTGTAGACTACTTTGTCACCGACCTCAACCCAGAGTCTCTCAGAGTGTTCACAGTCAGCCCCCTGACACCCCTATCAGACCACAGATAAATCACAGTCTACTTGAACAGAGCAATACTCAATCATGAGGCATCAAAGCCAAAGGAACTGAGTAACATTAACCTCTTTGATCTCTAGGGGCGCTATTTCATTTTTGGATAAAAAACGTTCCCGTTTTAAGCGCGATATTTTGTCACGAAAAGATGCTCGACTATGCATATTCTTGACAGTTTTTGAAAGAAAACACTCTGAAGTTTCAGAATCTGCAAAGATATTGTCTGTAAGTGCCCCAGAACTCATTCTACAGGCGAAACCAAGATGATGCATCAACCAGGAAATGAGCAGAATTTCTGAAGCTCTGTTTTCCATTGTCTCCTTATATGGCTGTGATTGCGCAAGGAATGAGCCTACACTTTCTGTCGTTCCCCCAAAGTGTTAGCAGCATTGTGACGTATTTGTAGGCATATCATTGGAAGATTGACCATAAGAGACTACATTTTCCAAGTGTCCGCCTGGTGTCCCTGCGTCGAAATTGGAGCGTAAAGCCAGGTGCAATTATTTTTCCATTTGAGAGCAAGGAGAAACCAGGCTTCCACGAAGGATATATCATTGAAGAGATATGTGGAAAAACACCTTGAGGATTGATTCTAAACCACGTTTGCCATGTTTCAGTCAATATTATGGAGTTAATTTGGAAAAAAGTTCGCGTTTTGAGGGCTGAATTTTCGTTTTTTTTTTTTTTTTTTTTTTTTTTTTTGGTAGCCAAATGTGATGTACAAAACGGAGCTATTTCTAATACACAAAGAATCTTTTTGGAAAAACGGAGCATCTGCTATCTAACTGAGAGTCTCCTCATTGAAAACATCAGAAGTTCTTCAAAGGTAAGTTATTTTATTTGAAGGCTTTACTTGTTTTTGTGATAGTTGCCTGCTAAATGCTAACGCTAATGCTAACGCTAATGCTAACGCTAAATGCTACGCTAGCTAGCTACTGTTACACAAATGATTGTTTTCCTATGGTTGAAAAGCATATTTTGAAAATCTGAGATGACAGTGTTGTTAACAAAAGGCTAAGCTTGAGAGCTAGCATATTTATTTCATTTCATTTGCGATTTTCATGAATAGTTAACGTTGCGTTATGGTAATGAGCTTAGGTCTATAAATAGAATCCCGGATCCGGGTTTGGTCGTCGCAACAGGTTAAGAAATGCTACAGATGGAAGGAATGCAGTTTGGAAACCTACCAAAAAACAATTAAGCAACAACAAATTCAATCCCTTTTATACAATTTCCTGGGTAAAACGTTCCACTGTAATAGTGAAGGTGTAAACTTGGCAGTAGAAAATCTTAACAGTATATTTGACCTCTCAGCTTCCCTATCAAATCTAAAAATCTCAAATAGAAAATGAACAACAATGACAAATGGTTTGATGAAGAATGCAAAAATCTAAGAAAGGTATTGAGAAACCTGTCCAACCAAAAACATAGAGACCCAGAAAACCTGAGTCTACACCTTCACTATAGTGGATCACTAAAACAATACAGAAATGCACTAAGGAAAAAGAAGGAACAGCACGTCAGAAATCAGCTCAATGTAATTGAAGAATCCATAGACTCTAACCACTTCTGGAAAAATTGGAAAACACTAAACAAACAACAACACGAAGAATTATCTATCCAAAATGGAGATGTATGGGTAAACCACTTCTCCAATCTTTTTGGCTCAAAAACAAAGAATTAAGAGCAGAAACATATACAGGATCAAATACAAATCTTAGAATCAACTATTAAAGACTACCAGAACCCGCTGGATTCTCCAATGACCTTGAATGAGCTACAGGACAACAACAAAAAAACACCCAACCCAAAAAGGCCTGTGGTGTTGATGGTATCCTCAATGAAATGATCAAATATACAGACAACAAATTCCAATTGGCTCTACTAAAACTCTTTAACATCATCCATAGCTCTGGCATCTTCCCCAATATTTGAAAACAAGGACTTATCACCCCAATCCACAAAAGTGGAGACACATTTGACCCCAATAACTACCGTGGGATATGCGTCAACAGTAACCTTGGGAAAATCCTCTGCAATATCATTAACAGCAGACTCGTACATTTCCTCAATGAAAACAATGTACTGAGCAAATGTCAAATTGGCTTTTTACCAAATTACCATACAACAGACCATGTATTCACCCTGCACACCCTAATTGACTGCTATACAAATTGATGGAACGTGGTGTTGGGGGTAAAACATTCGACATTATAAAATCCATGTACATAAACAACAAGTGTGCGGTTAAAATTGGCAAAAAACACACACATTTCTTCCCACAGGGCCGTGGGATGAGACAGGGATGCAGCTTAAGCGCCACCCTCTTCAACATATATATCAACGAATTGGTGCAGGCACTAGAAAGGTCTGCAGCACCCGGCCTCACCATACTAGAATCTGAAGTCAAATGTCTACTGTTTGCTGATGATCTGGTGCTTCTGTCACCAACCAAGAAGGGCCTACAGCAGCACCTAGATCTTCTGCACAGATTCTGCCAGTCCTGTCCAGTCGCCAGGACCACAAATACAAATTCCATCTAGACACCATTGCCCTAGAGCACACAAAAAACTATACATACCTTGGCCTAAACATCAGCGCCACAGGTAACTTCCACAAACCTGTGAATGATCTAAGAGACAAGGCAAGAAGGGCATTCTATGCCATCAAAAGGAACATAAAATTCAACATACCAATTAGGATCTGGCTAAAAATACTTGAATCAGTCATAGAGCCCATTTATGGTTGTGAGGTCTGGGGTCCGCTCACCAACCAAGATTTCACAAAATGGGACAAACACCAAATTGAGACTCTGCATGCAGAATTCTGCAAAAATATCCTCCGTGTACAACGTAGAACACCAAATAATGCATGCAGAGCAGAATTAGGCCGATACCCACTCATCATCAAAATCCAGAAAAGAGACGTTAAATTCTACAACCACCTAAAAGGAAGCGATTCCCAAACATTCCATAACAAAGCCATCACCTACAGAGAGATGAACCTGGAGAAGAGTCCCCTAATCAAGCTGGTCCTGTTCACAAGCACAAACAGGACAGCAGCACAATTAGACCCAAGCAAATCATGAGAAAACAAAAAGATAATTACTTGACACTTTGGAAATAATTAACAAAAAATCTGAGCAAACTAGAATGCTATTTGGCCCTAAACAGAGAGTACACAGTGGCAGAATACCTGACCACTGTGACTGACCCAAACTTAAGGAAAGCTTTGACTACGTACAGACTCGGTGAGCATAGACTTGCTATTGAGAAAGGCCGCCGTAGGCAGACATGGCTCGCAAGAGAAGAGAGGCTATGTGCACACTGTCCACAAAATGAGGTGGAAACTGAGCTGCATTTCCTAACCTCCTGCCTAATGTATGACCATATTAGAGACACATATTTCCCTCAGAATACACAGATCAACAAAGAATTCAAAAACAAACCCAATTTTGATAAACTCCCATATCTACTGGGGGAAATTCCACAGTGTGCCATCACAGCAGCTAGATTTGTGACCTGTTGCCACAAGACAAGGGCAACCAGTGAAGAACAAACACCATTGTAAACACAACTCATATTTATGCTTATTTATTTTTCCCTTGTGTACTTTAACCAGTTGTACATTGTTACAACACTGTATATAAACATAATATGACATTTGTAATGTCTTTATTGTTTTGAAACTTCTATATGTGTAATGTTTACTGTTAATTTTTATTGTTTATTTCACTTTTGTATATTATCTACCTCACTTGCTTTGGTAATGTTAACACATGCCAATAAAGCCACTTGAATTGAATTGAGAGAGAGAGAGAGAGAGAGAGAGAGAGAGGAGATCCTGCTGTGCCACAGAGAAAGAGAGAGGTAGTGAGCTCATGGGCTGCTGAGTTCTTCTGCAAAAATATATAATTAGTTGGATAAATGTATATAAACTTGAATTGTTATACAATATACTAGCCTCAACATCAAAACCTTATATCCAAATAAAAATGTCATACCTAAAACCTTGATTTTGGGGAAAATGACCTGAATGGACTATTACTACCAGGGTCAATCAAGAAAAACACTTAAGAAACCAAAACCTGCAGAAGAAACACAGCGGAACCTGGAAATACCATCCAACACAAAACTGAGTGAGTTCAGTATTCAGTCCGAAGCTACTTCTGAAGACAAAAAGTAAACTACAATCATTTCTAGGTAATTTTGTTATATAAAGCTTAACAAATAAGGCTACCAAGCTGCTAGGACAGATCTGGCTGTAACTTCAATTAGCACTGAAGTGTGAGGTGAGAACATTCTTCAGCCTAACAATGGCAGGAGAGTTGCACAGCAGCCCCACTCCAACCCAAATGCAGAGGCCTTTGAAACCCCCATGGCTTATCCCTGTGGAGAGGTCATTACAATAAAGTACCTCATGGATATTAAAAATAACACCGCAAGGACAATCCAGAGACACTATTTTCTGACTGCTTCAAAGAGGGGCATGTTAGCAACGTAATTTTCCACACAGACCATCCCCTGGTATGGCACACAGCTATAAGAGTACACTACCCCTATGTCAAGAGAGAGGGTGGCACACAGCTATAAGAGTACACTACCCCTATGTCAAGAGAGAGGGTGGCACACAGCTATAAGAGTACACTACCCTTATGTCAAGAGAGAGGGTGGCACACAGCTATAAGAGTACACTACCCCTATGTCAAGAGCGAGGGTATTGGCCCAGGGTGGAAACTCAGTAATGGTGCAGGGCATCCTCATGCAGATCCAGCAGGACTTTTACGGGATCAAAGAGAAGGAACAGCAGGACAACTCTGTGACGACTCCCCCATCCTGAGTCTGATCATGGTGAAGAAGGCACAACAGCATCTCTTCAACCACAGGGGGCTGAAAAAATGAAAAAAAGAATACCTGACCACTGTGACTGACCCAAACTTAAGGAAAGCTTTGACTACGTACAGACTCGGTGAGCACAGCCTTGCTATTGAGAAAGGCCACCGAAGGCAGACATGGCTCTCAAGAGAAGACAGGCTATGTATACACTGCCCACAAAATGAGGTGGAAACTGAGCTGCAATTCCTAACATCCTGCCAAATGTATGACCATATTAGAGAGACATATTTCCCTCAGATTACACAAACCCACAAAGAATTCAAAAAACAAATCCAATTTTGATAAACTCCCAAATCTACTGGGTGAAATTCCACAGTGTACAATAACAGCAGCAAAATGTGACCACGAGAAAAGGGCAACCAGTGAAGAACAAACACCATTGTAAATACAACCCATATTTATGCTGATTTATTTCCCCTTTTTGGACTGGAACAATTTGAACATCATTACAACACCGTATATAGACATAATGAGATTTGAAATGTCTTTATTCTTTTGGAACTTCTGTGAATGTAATGTTTACTTGTTACAGTTTTTCCCAATTGCTAAAACACAATTTTGCAAACTGGGCTGGTTTTATCAAAATACTTAACACAATTCACAAAACTACACACCCAAACTGCAAAATACCTCTATATACTAGTATCCTGAAAAATGAAGCACTGCAACCAACTACATATATCAAAATCAAACATTAGCACCAAACGGCCCAAACTTCATTCATATTACCAGATTTATGTCTAACCAACTACACACACTTCATTCATATTACCAGATTTATGTCTAACCAACTACACACACTTCATTCATATTACCAGATTTATGTCTAACCAACTACACACACTTCATTCATATTACCAGATTTATGTCTAACCAACTACACACACTTCATTCATATTACCAGATTTATGTCTAACCAACTGCACACTGTTGGGCATAATGAAAAGCATTCTCATCTTTAGGTTGTAGTTCAAATTCTAGAAAATTCTTCAGATGCACAGAAATATTTGCAGATACACACACATGCTGTTGAAATTGTGTTTTTAATTGTAATTTTTCACCAAAAAGTCAGTGCAACATACGCACAGCAGATATATTTACATTGGACCGCACAGCAGATATATTTACATTGGACCACACAGCAGATATATTTACATTGGACCACACAGCAGATATATTTACATTGGACCGCACAGCAGATATATTTACATTGGACCACACAGCAGATATATTTACATTGGACCGCACAGCAGATATATTTACATTGGACCACACAGCAGATATATTTACATTGGACCACACAGCAGATATATTTACATTGGACCACACAGCAGATATATTTACATTGGACCACACAGCAGATATATTTACATTGGACCACACAGCAGATATATTTACATTGGACCACACAGCAGATATATTTACATTGGACCACACAGCAGATATATTTACATTGGACCACACAGCAGATATATTTACATTGGACCACACAGCAGATATATTTACATTGGACTGAACAGCAGATATATTTACATTGGACCACACAGCAGATATATTTACATTGGACCACACAGCAGATATATTTACATTGGACCACACAGCAGATATATTTACATTGGACCACACAGCAGATATATTTACATTGGACCACACAGCAGATATATTTACATTGGACCACACAGCAGATATATTTACATTGGACCACACAGCAGATATATTTACATTGGACCGCACAGCAGATATATTTACATTGGACCACACAGCAGATATATTTACATTGGACCGCACAGCAGATATATTTACATTGGACTGAACAGCAGATATATTTACATTGGACCACACAGCAGATATATTTACATTGGACCACACAGCAGATATATTTACATTGGACCACACAGCAGATATATTTACATTGGACCACACAGCAGATATATTTACATTGGACCACACAGCAGATATATTTACATTGGACCACACAGCAGATATATTTACATTGGACCGCACAGCAGATATATTTACATTGGACCACACAGCAGATATATTTACATTGGACCGCACAGCAGATATATTTACATTGGACTGAACAGCAGATATATTTACATTGGACCACACAGCAGATATATTTACATTGGACCACACAGCAGATATATTTACATTGGACCACACAGCAGATATATTTACATTGGACCACACAGCAGATATATTTACATTGGACCACACAGCAGATATATTTACATTGGACCACACAGCAGATATATTTACATTGGACCGCACAGCAGATATATTTACATTGGACCACACAGCAGATATATTTACATTGGACCGCACAGCAGATATATTTACGTTGGACCACACAGCAGATATATTTACATTGGACCACACAGCAGATATATTTACATTGGACTGAACAAAAATATGCTCACAAAAAAACAGTAAACTGAAAAATAAAAGGCCGAGGCCGAGGCCGAGGCCACAACGCCTCGTCCACATCACAGCTGGGTCTGGCCACAACGCCTCGCCCACATCACAGCTGGGTCTGGCCACAACGCCTCGTCCACATCACAGCTGGGTCTGGCCACAACGCCTCGTCCACATCACAGCTGGGTCTGGCCACAACGCCTCGTCCACATCACAGCTGGGTCTGGCCACAACGCCTCGTCCACATCACAGCTGGGTCTGGCCACAACGCCTCGTCCACATCACAGCTGGGTCTGGCCACAACGCCTCGTCCACATCACAGCTGGGTCTGGCCACAACGCCTCGTCCACATCACAGCTGGGTCTGGCCACAACGCCTCGTCCACATCACAGCTGGGTCTGGCCACAACGCCTCGTCCACATCACAGCTGGGTCTGGCCACAACGCCTCGTCCACATCACAGCTGGGTCTGGCCACAACGCCTCGTCCACATCACAGCTGGGTCTGGCCACAACGCCTCGTCCACATCACAGCTGGGTCTGGCCACAACGCCTCGTCCACATCACAGCTGGGTCTGGCCACAACGCCTCGTCCACATCACAGCTGGGTCTGGCCACAACGCCTCGTCCACATCACAGCTGGGTCTGGCCACAACGCCTCGTCCACATCACAGCTGGGTCTGGCCACAACGCCTCGTCCACATCACAGCTGGGTCTGGCCACAACGCCTCGTCCACATCACAGCTGGGTCTGGCCACAACGCCTCGTCCACATCACAGCTGGGTCTGGCCACAACGCCTCGTCCACATCACAGCTGGGTCTGGCCACAACGCCTCGTCCACATCACAGCTGGGTCTGGCCACAACGCCTCGTCCACATCACAGCTGGGTCTGGCCACAACGCCTCGTCCACATCACAGCTGGGTCTGGCCACAACGCCTCGTCCACATCACAGCTGGGTCTGGCCACAACGCCTCGTCCACATCACAGCTGGGTCTGGCCACAACGCCTCGTCCACATCACAGCTGGGTCTGGCCACAACGCCTCGTCCACATCACAGCTGGGTCTGGCCACAACGCCTCGTCCACATCACAGCTGGGTCTGGCCACAACGCCTCGTCCACATCACAGCTGGGTCTGGCCACAACGCCTCGTCCACATCACAGCTGGGTCTGGCCACAACGCCTCGTCCACATCACAGCTGGGTCTGGCCACAACGCCTCGTCCACATCACAGCTGGGTCTGGCCACAACGCCTCGTCCACATCACAGCTGGGTCTGGCCACAACGCCTCGTCCACATCACAGCTGGGTCTGGCCACAACGCCTCGTCCACATCACAGCTGGGTCTGGCCACAACGCCTCGTCCACATCACAGCTGGGTCTGGCCACAACGCCTCGTCCACATCACAGCTGGGTCTGGCCACAACGCCTCGTCCACATCACAGCTGGGTCTGGCCACAACGCCTCGTCCACATCACAGGCAATATCTTCCCTTGCCAAACATCGAGGGAAGAAGCGCCTTGAGTGCCTTATCCATCCCTGATTCGCACCCGCATCAATCTCATCACATGCCTCTTCCATAGCCTGCACAAGAGGCCTAAGGGCTGCCGGTCGTATACCTTCCACCACCATGCCGAAAATGACTCTTCTATGGGGTTCAGAAATGGTGAGTATGGTGGGAGGTATTGCACGAGAAATGGTGGGTTGTCAGCAAACCAGTATTGGACTGGGGCTTCACGATGAGAGCTCACGTTGTCTCATACTACAACATACCGGGTTCTTTGATGGTCTGCATAATACTTATTTTCCACCATCATTTGCAAATAAATTTATAAAAAAATCCAACAATGTGATTTTCTGGATTTTTTTTTCTCATTTTGTCTGTCATAGTTGAAGTGTACCTATGATGAAAATTACAGGCCTCTCTCATCTTTTTAAGTGGGAGAACTTGCACAATTTGTGGCTGACTAAATACTTTTTTGCCCCACTGTACAGGGGGTACCGGTATAGAGTCAATTTGGATGCTATATACAGGGGGTACCGGTACTGAGTCAATGTGGAGGCTATATACAGGGTGTTACGGTACAGAGTCAATGTGGAGGCTATATACAGGGGGTACCGGTACAGAGTCAATGTGGAGGCTATATACAGGGGGTACCTGTACAGAGTCAATGTGGAGGCTATATACAGGGGGTACCGGTACAGAGTCAATGTGGAGGCTATATACAGGGGGTACCGGTACAGAGTGTGTACAGAGTGTGTACAGAGTGTGTGTGTGTGTGTGTGTGTGTGTGTGTGTGTGTGTGTGTGTGTGTGTGTGTGTGTGTGTGTGTGTGTGTGTGTGTGGTATGTTTAATGTGCGGCCCAAGCTCCATTAATCACATACGTGCTAATGAATGACCCAGCCAATAGACTTTCATTTAGCGCTTGGTTTTATTGCCCATTATTAAAAACCCCTGCAGCACACAGACTATCCAGCCCAAGCCAAGTGGACTCGCCCTCTCATCTTACATATCAACGACATTTCAATTCGCTTCCAGTCAGTTTTATGTGAGATGCGCT
This sequence comes from Oncorhynchus clarkii lewisi, assembly GCF_045791955.1. NCBI lineage: Eukaryota > Metazoa > Chordata > Actinopteri > Salmoniformes > Salmonidae > Oncorhynchus > Oncorhynchus clarkii. The sequence goes on from NC_092149.1 coordinate 84,917,790, forward strand.
GTAGAATATAAAACAATAGGATCAGGAGTTTACGAATGATAGAAAAACCTCAACAGCCGAAAGCAGTATATTCCTCTGCTTATTCAGTGGACCAGCTGAAAAAACCTCAACAGCCGAAAGCAGTCTATTCCTCGGCTTATTCAGTGGACCAGCTGAAAACATCTAACAATAAACGAGCATAAAAGTGTCCATTCTGTCTCCGTTCTGAATGTGTGTCCCTGATACCAGAGAGACTAGTCAAGGACCATATCACCTCCACCCTACCTGACACCCTAGACCCACTCCAATTTGCTTACCGCCCAAATAGGTCCACAGACGATGCAATCTCAACCACACTGCACACTGCCCTAACCCATCTGGACAAGAGGAATACCTATGTGAGAATGCTGTTCATCGACTACAGCTCGGCATTCAACACCATAGTACCCTCCAAGCTCGTCATCAAGCTCGAGACCCTGGGTCTCGACCCCGCCCTGTGCAACTGGGTACTGGACTTCCTGACGGGCCGCCCCCAGGTGGTGAGGGTAGGCAACAACATCTCCTCCCCGCTGATCCTCAACACTGGGGCCCCACAAGGTTGCGTTCTGAGCCCTCTCCTGTACTCCCTGTTCACCCACGACTGCGTGGCCACGCACGCCTCCAACTCAATCATCAAGTTTGCGGACGACACAACAGTGGTAGGCTTGATTACCAACAACGATGAGACGGCCTACAGGGAGGAGGTGAGGGCCCTCGGAGTGTGGTGTCAGGAAAACAACCTCACACTCAACGTCAACAAAACTAAGGAGATGATTGTGGACTTCAGGAAACAGCAGAGGGAACACCCCCCTATCCACATCGATGGAACAGTAGTGGAGAGGGTAGCAAGTTTTAAGTTCCTCGGCATACACATCACAGACAAACTGAATTGGTCCACTCACACAGACAGCATCGTGAAGAAGGCGCAGCAGCGCCTCTTCAACCTCAGGAGGCTGAAGAAATTCGGCTTGTCACCAAAAGCACTCACAAACTTCTACAGATGCACAATCGAGAGCATCCTGGCGGGCTGTATCACCGCCTGGTATGGCAACTGCACCGCCCTCAACCGTAAGGCTCTCCAGAGGGTAGTGAGGTCTGCACAACGCATCACCGGGGGCAAACTACCTGCCCTCCAGGACACCTACACCACCCGATGTCACAGGAAGGCCATAAAGATCATCAAGGACATCAACCACCCGAGCCACTGCCTGTTCACCCCGCTATCATCCAGAAGGCGAGGTCAGTACAGGTGCATCAAAGCTGGGACCGAGAGACTGAAAAACAGCTTCTATCTCAAGGCCATCAGACTGTTAAACAGCCACCACTAACACTGAGTGGCTGCTGCCAACACACTGACACTGACTCAACTCCAGCCACTTTAATAATGGGAATTGATGGGAAATGATGTAAATATATCACTAGCCACTTTAAACAATGCTACCTTATATAAATGTTACTTACCCTACATTATTCATCTCATACGCATACGTATATACTGTACTCTATATCATCGACGGTATCCTTATGTAATACATGTATCACTAGCCACTTTATACTATACTATGCCACTTTGTTTACATACTCATCTCATTTGTACATACTGTACCCGATACCATCTACTGTATCTTGCCTATGCTGCTCTGTACCATCACTCATTCATATATCCTTATGTACATATTCTTTATCCCCTTACACTGTGTACAAGACAGTAGTTTTGGAATTGTTAGTTAGATTACTTGTTATTACTGCATTGTCGGAACTAGAAGCACAAGCATTTCGCTACACTCGCATTAACATCTGCTAACCATGTGTATGTGACAAATAAAATTTGATTTGATTTGATTTGATTTGAAAAGGGAAAGAAGAAAACCTTTGCAAGGACTTGGATCGCACAGTCAATTCACAGCATGCGGCTAGCAAAAGAAGAGCAACATCACACACTGAAGTGTTGGAGGAAGCAGCAGAGGTGATATTGTACCCCTTCAAATGATATACAATTGAGTACACAGCCATGCAATCTCCATATACAAACATTGGCAGTAGAATGGCCTTACTGAAGAGCTTAGTGACTTTCAACATGGCACCATCATAGGATGCCACCTTTCCAACAAGTCAGTTTGTCAAATTTCTGTCCTGCTAGAGCTGCCCTCGGTCAACTGTACTGTTATTGTGGAGTGAAAATGTCTAGGAGCAACAAAGGCTCAGTGATAGGATAGGCCACACAAGCTCACAGAACGGGACCGACTACTGAAGCACGTAGCATATAAATGTCCTTGGTTACAACAGTCAATACCGAGTTCCGAACTGCATGCGGAAGCAACATCAGCACAATAACTGTTTTTGTCGGGAGCTTCATGAAATGGGTTTCCATGGCCGAGCAGCCTCACAAAATCCTTAAAATCACCATACGGAAGATCAAAAGTTGTCTGGAGTGGTGTAAAGCTGGCCGCCATTCAACCCTGGAGCAGTGAAAACGCTTGCTCTGGAGTGATTAATCACGCTTCACCATCTGGCAGTCCGACGGACGAATCTGAGTTTGGCGGATGCCAGGAGAACGCTTCCTGCCCGAATGCATAGTGCCAACTGTAAAGTTTTAGCTGAGGAGGAATAATGGGGCTGTCGTCATCCTGCTACAACACTCTACTGTCTTTTTGTTTTATTCTCCTCAGAGGGACTTTCACCAATGTCTCTCTCGTCCCTCGTTTTCTATGCCAGGCGGTGTCAGACCAAGGTCTGGTATTTCCCAATAATTCCCAAGCCAGTCTCTGCTACTGTCCAGCAAGTAGTAATGAAGCATCGGGTCTTGGATCAACAGGCTCCGAGACAGCTTCTACCCCCACGCCATAAGACCGTTGAACAGCTAACCGATGGACTACCTACACTGCTTCTATTCTTCTAACTCTATCCACACACTGACAGAATTATATTCACACACTGACAGAATTATCTTCACACACTGACAGAATTATATCCACACACTGACATAATTATATCCACACACTGACAGAATTATATCCACACACTGACAGAATTATATCCACACACTGACAGAACTATATCCACACACTGACAGAATTATATCCACACACTGACAGAACTATATCCACACACTGACAGAACTATATCCACACACTGACAGAACTATATCCAGACACTGACAGAACTATATCCACACACTGACAGAATTATATCCAGACACTGACAGAATTATATCCACACACACTGACAGAACTATATCCACACACTGACAGAACTATATCCACACACTGACAGAATTATATCCACACACTGACAGAACTCTATCCACACACTGACAGAATTATATCCACACACACTGACACTCTCACCCTATTCTGACTGTGTCCAAACAGCCTCGTTTTGACTCAATCCTCGTGTCGTTCCCAGCTCCAGTGAACTACATGCCCTGATCTTTCCAGAGCAATTCATTGTCATTACCATACTTCTTCCACTCAGCCTCCAACGGAGGACTTGATCATCTGCTTCTGACATACCATGTAATCAAACACTGAATCCAGACGTTTCTGGTGAAACATTACAATAATATAATATGCCGTGCCTTCAGAAAGTATTCCTTATTCAACATAATGTTGAGTTACAGCCGGAATAAAACATGTATTATCTGTAAATGTTGTGTCATTGGCCAACACACAATACCCCGTAAAGTGGAAATATGGTTTTAGACATTTTCCACCAATTAATTAAAAATGAAACGCTGAAATGTATTGAGTCAATAAGTATTCAACCCCTTTTGTTATGGCAAGGAGCCTAAATAAGTTCAGGAGTAAAAATGTGCTTAAACAAGTCACGTAGTAAGTTGCATGGATTCACTCTGTGTGCAATAATAGTTTATAGCACGATGTTTGAATGACTACCTCATCTCTGTTCCCCACACATACAATTAAATGTGAGGTCCCTCAGTCGAACAGTGACTGAGGTCTTTCTATGATTCGCAAAGAAGGGTTCCTATTGGTAGATGGGTAAAAAAATAAAACTTAAAAAAAGTAAACATTGAATATCCCTTTGAGCATGGTGAAGTTATTAATTACACTTTGGTTGGTGTATCAATACACCCAGTCACTACGAATATACAGGCGCCTCTCAGATGACGGTGAGCTAAAAAAATAAAACGCTCAGGCATATCACAATGAGGCCAATGCATAGCATTTTTGCATAGTGTTGATAAAAGAGGAGTCAGGGGTTGGGCCGTCTCTCACACACACACACACACACACATATATATGCTCCCCCACACCCCACACTCAAGGTCTGAGGTTCTGACTGAAAGTTCACTTTTACAGTAATGGTATTGGATACTCTCTCTCTCTCCTTTCCCATGGGCTATTGCTGTGGAGAGATACTCTCTCTCTCCTTTCCTATGAGCTATTGCTGTGGAGAGATACTCTCCCTCTCTCCTCCTTTCCCATGGGCTATTGCTGTGGAGAGATACTCTCCCTCTCTCCTCCTTTCCCATGGGCTATTGCTGTGGAGAGATACTCTCCCTCTCTCCTCCTTTCCCATGGGCTATTGCTGTGGAGAGATACTCTCCCTCTCTCCTCCTTTCCTATGGTCTATTGCTGTGGAGAGATACTCTCTCTCTCTCTCTCTCTCTCTCCTTTCCCATGGACTATTGCTGTGGAGAGATACTCTCTCTCTCCTTTCCCATGGGCTATTGCTGTGGAGAGATACTCTCTCTCTCTCTCTCCTTTCCCATGGGCTATTGCTGTGGAGAGATACTCTCTCTCTCTCTCTCTCTCTCCTTTCCCATGGACTATTGCTGTGGAGAGGTCTTGCCATAGATTTTCAAGTACATTTAAGTCAAAACTGTAACTTGTCCACTCAGGGACAATCACTGTCTTCTTGGTAAACAACTCCAGTGTAGATTTGGCCTTGTGTTTTAGCTTTTTGTCCTGCTGAAAGATGAATAAATCCTCTCAGTTTCTGCAGGCAACGAGATGAACCAGATTTTCCTCTAGGATTTTGACTGTGCTTGGCTCAATTCCATTTTTTTTTATCTTGAAAAACACCCCAAGTACGGATTACAAGCATACCCATAACATGATGCAGCCACCACTATGCTTGGAAATATGGAGAGTGGTACTCAGTAATGTGTTGTATTGGATTTACCCCAAACATAACGCTTTGTATTCAGGACAAAAAGTTAAATGCTTTGACACATTTTTTGCAGTATTACGTTAGTGCCTTGTTGCAAACAGGATGAATGTTTTAAAAAGTTTTTATTCTGTACAGGCTTCCTTCTTTTCACTCTGTCATTTAGGTTAGTATTGTGGAGTAACTACAATGTTGTTGCTCCATCCTCAGTTTTCTCCCATCACAGCCAATAAACTGTTTTAAAGTCTGCAGTAGTCTCATGGTGAAATCTCTGAGCGGTTTCCTTCCTCTCCGGCAACCTGAGTCAGGAAGGGCACCTGTATCATTGTAGTGACTGGGTGTATTGATGCACCACCCGATGTGTCATTAATAACTTCACACTCAAAGAACCTGTCTTTGCAAGGCGTTGAAAAAGCTCCCTGGTCTTTGTGTTGGAATCTATGTTTGAAATGCACAGCTCCACTGTGGGACCTTACTGATAATTGTGTCCCACTTTAAATGACGATCTGCTTATAAAGCCTTCATAAAGCCTTCACAAGCACTACATAAAGGGTTGATAAATGGTGACGTAATCACCAAATGTAAAATGTGACTTAACCCTCTGTGTCGAATATGAATATAAACATGTGCTTTATAAAAGGGTGACATGTTGTGTCGATCTAATGAGATGTCATGTTAGTCACATTACATCTGATTTCGCTGCCAGACACTTCCGCCCAAATGTGTGGAAGGTCTGTTTGGTGCCAACACATCAACCTTGGCCTTTATTAGTTAGAGGCTAGGTTTAAAATCACATTTCATTAAGAAGATCAATTGTGGAAATGGGTAGAGTTTAGCAATAATTCTGACTTTTTGACTGTGTTAAGTAGTGACGATGACAAATACTTTACTAAGTAACGTCACACCTACAGTTGAAGTCAGAAGTTTACAAACACTTAGGTTGGAATCATTAAAACTCATTTTTCAACCACTCTACAAATTTCTTATTAACAAACTATAGTTTTGGCAAGTCGGTTAGGACATCTACTTTGTGACACAAGTCATTATTCCAACAATTGTTTACAGATTATTTCACTTATAATCACTGCATCACAATTCCAGTGGGACAGAAAGTTGACTGTACACTAAGTTGACTGTGCCTTTAAACAGCTTGGAAAATTCCAGAAAATGATGTCATGGCTTTAGAAGCTTCTGATAGGCTAACTGACATCATTTGAGTCATTTGGAGGTGTACCTGTGGATGTATTTCAAGGCCTACCTTCAAACTGGGAAAAACAAAAGAAATCAGCCAAGACCTCTAAAAAAAACTGTAGACCTCCACAAGTCTGGTTCATCCCTGAGAGCAATTTCCAAACGCCTGAAGGTATCACATTCATCTGTACAAACAATAGTATGCAAATATAAACACCACGACAAAGATCGTACTTTTTGGAGAAATGTCCTCTGGTCTGAATGTCCTCTGGGAGGTGTTTCCTCCTATAGAGGGAAGGGAGGTGAGGTGTTTCCCCCTATAGAAGGAAGGGAGGGGAGGTGTTTCCTCCTATAGAAGGAAGGGAGGGGAGGTGTTTCCTCCTATAGAGGGAAGGGAGGGGAGGTGTTTCCTCCTATAGAAGGAAGGGAGGGGAGGTGTTTCCTCCTATAGAAGGAAGGGAGGGGAGGTGTTTCCTCCTATAGAAGGGAGGGGAGGTGCTTCCTCCTATAACTCCCACAGTTGCCCTTTTCCTTCTGTGTCAGTCAGAGTCAAAGGTCAGTGGGAGGGACCGATCTCTAGCTGTCTCCTCTCCCAGAGACGGACAGCGCTGATCATTATGACTGTGATATGTGGTTGTATCACCTAGTTACCTTAAGATGAATGCACTGTGGTTGTCTCACCTAGTTACCTGAAGATGAATGCACTGTGGTTGTCTCACCTAGTTACCTTAATATGAATGCACTGTGGTTGTCTCACCTAGTTACCTTAATTAATATGAATGCACTGTGGTTGTCTCACCTAGTTACCTTAAGATGAATGCACTGTGGTTGTCTCACCTAGTTACCTTAATATGAATGCACTGTGGTTGTCTCACCTAGTTACCTTAATTAATATGAATGCACTGTGGTTGTCTCACCTAGTTACCTTAATTAATATGAATGCACTGTGGTTGTCTCACCTAGTTACCTTAATATGAATGCACTGTGGTTGTCTCACCTAGTTACCTTAATTAATATGAATGCACTGTGGTTGTCTCACCTAGTTACCTTAATTAAGATGAATGCACTGTGGTTGTCTCACCTAGTTACCTTAATTAATATGAATGCACTGTGGTTGTCTCATCTAGTTACCTTAATTAAGATGAATGCACTGTGGTTGTCTCACCTAGTTACATTAAAACCTCTTGGCGCACCGATCCCGTTAGCGGGATCATTTTTGTCAACATCCGGTGAATTGCAGAGCGCCAAATTCAAATTAAATTACTAAAAATATGTAATTTTCATGAAATCACAAGTGCAATATACCAAAACACAGCTTAGATTGTTGTTAATCCAACTGGCGTGTCAGATTTCAAAAAGGCTTTACGGTGAAAGCAAACCATGTGATTTATGTGAGGACATCTCTCTCAGGAGACAAAACATTACAAACAGCTAGCAGCAAAGTAGATTGGTTACGAAAGTCAGAAAAGCAATAAAATTGATCGCTTACCTTTGATGATCTTCATATGTTTGCACTCACGAGACTCCCAGTTACACAATAAATGTTTGTTTTGTTCGATAAAGATTATTTTTATATCCAAAAACCTCCATTTGGTTGGCGCGTTTTGTTTAGTAAACCACAGGCTTGTGTGGTCATGACGGGCAGACGAAAATTACAAATAGTATCCGTAAAGTTCGTAGAAACATGTCAAACATTTTTTATAATCAATCATCAGGTTGTTTTTACAATAAATAATCAATCATTTTTCAACCGGATGATAGCCTTTTCAATAGGAGAGTATGAGTAAAGGTCTCGCTCCAGGTGCTCGTGCATGCACAAATCTGGGGACACCTAGCTATCCACTGACGCGATGTGATCATTCTCGCTAATTTTTTTGAATAAAAGCCTGAAACTATGTCTAAAGACTGTTCACACCCTGTGGAAGCCATAGGGAGAGGAATCTGGTTGATATCCCTTTAAATTGAGGATAGGCTTGCAATGGAAAAGAGAGGTTTCAGAATAACAGCACCTCCTGGTTGGATTTTCCTCAGGTTTTCGCCTGTAATATCAGTTCTGTTATACTCACAGACAATATTTTGTGTTTTCTATCTTAATTTCTATCCGAATCTGTCAATTATATGCATATTTTAGCTTCTGGGCCTAAGAAATAGGTTTACTTTGGGCACGTTTTTCATCCAAACATCAAAATACTGCCCCCTAGTCTCAAGAGGTTTTAAGATGAATGCACTGTGGTTGTTTCACCTAGTTACCTTAAGATGAATGCACTGTAAGTCGCTCTTGATAAGATCGTCTGATAAATGAGTAAATCGGAAATGTAGTCACTCTCATCTATAAACATTGTCATACAGGTGGGTGGATGCTGTACATGTGCCCACTCTGTGCTCGCCCACTTCTTCCATCCATGCCTATTCTCACTAAGCTACATCCACTTAGCACGCTCTCTCTCTCCCTTTCTCACACAAACAACGATTCCCCATCCAACCCCGCTCTCAACTTCGGGATGAGGCATGCAAATAGCTGGGTCACCTGAATCTGTTTCTCGTGAATCTGTTTCTAATAATCTGTTTATAGTGAACCTGTCTATAGTGAACCTGTCTATAGTGAACCTGTTTATAGTGGATCTGTCTATTGTGAACCTGTCTATAGTGAACCTGTTTATAGTGAACCTGTTTATAGTGAACCTGTTTGAAGTTAACCTGTTTATAGTGAACCTGTCTATAGTGAACCTGTTTATAGTGAACCTGTTTATAGTGAACCTGTTTATAGTGAACCTGTTTGAAGTTAACCTGTTTATAGTGAACCTGTTTATAGTGAACCTGTCTATTGTGAACCTGTCTATAGTGAACCTGTTTATAGTGAACCTGTTTATAGTGAACCTGATTAAAGTGAACCTGTTTATAGTGAACCTGTTTATAGTGAACCTGATTAAAGTGAACCTGTTTATAGTGAACCTGTTTATAGTGAACCTGTTTATAGTGAACCTGATTAAAGTAAACCTGTATATAGTGAACCTGTTTATAGTGAACCTGTTTATTAAAATTAACCTGTTTATAGTGAACCTGTTTATAAAAGTTAACCTGTTCAGTCGGAATCTATTCAGTCTGACAGCTTTCATAACAGAATACTGTTCACACCTCATCACTGACATTTAGTGACACGTCTCTCTCAAAAGACTAAAATGAGAGAGACAGCACACATGTGCTTTCCTCCCAAACAATCATTATTTTTCTACAATATAGAGGAGAAGAAAATAACTTGTAAGGAAGTGAGTAAATGTCTGGAACCTCTGTGATGTAACACCATAAACCACCCAGTCTAGAACCTCTGATGTAACACCATAAACCACCCAGTCTAGAACCTCTGTGATGGAACACCATAAACCACACAGTCTAGAACCTCTTTGATGTAACACCATAAACCACCCATTCTAGAACCTCCGTGATGTAACACCATACACCACACAGTCTAGAACCTCTGTGATGTAACACCATAAACCACAGTCTAGAACCTCTGATGTAACACCATAAACCACACAGTCTGGAACCTCTGTGATGTAACACCATAAACCACACAGTCTAGAACCTCTGATGTAACACCATAAACCACACAGTCTGGAACCTCTGTGATGTAACACCATAAACCACACAGTCTGGAACCTCTGATGTAACACCATAAACCACCCAGTCTAGAACCTCCGTGATGTAACACCATACACCACACAGTCTAGAACCTCTGTGATGTAACACCATAAACCACCCAGTCTAGAACCTCTGATGTAACACCATAAACCACCCAGTCTAGAACCTCTGATGTAACACCATAAACCACCCAGTCTAGAACCTCTGTGATGTAACACCATAAACCACCCAGTCTAGAACCTCTGTGATTTAACACCATAAACCACCCAGTCTAGAACCTCTGATGTAACACCATAAACCACCCAGTCTAGAACCTCTGTGATGTAACACCATAAACCACAGTCTAGAACCTCTGTGATGTAACACCATAAACCACCCAGTCTAGAACCTCTGTGATGTAACACCATAAACCACCCAGTCTAGAACCTCTGTGATGTAACACCATAAACCACCCAGTCTAGAACCTCTGATGTAACACCATAAACCACCCAGTCTAGAACCTCTGATGTAACACCATAAACCACCCAGTCTAGAACCTCTGTGATGTAACACCAACAAACACCCAGTCTAGAACCTCTGTGATGTAACACCATAAACCACCCAGTCTGGAACATCTGTGATGTAACACCATAAACCACACAGTCTAGAACCTCTGTGATGTAACACCATAAACCACACAGTCTAGAACCTCTGTGATGTAACACCATAAACCACACAGTCTAGAACCTCTGATGTAACACCATAAACCACCCAGTCTAGAACCTCTGATGTAACACCATAAACCACACAGTCTGGAACCTCTTTGATGTAACACCATAAACCACCCAGTCTAGAACCTCTGATGTAACACCATAAACCACACAGTCTGGAACCTCTAAAATGAAACAACCATTAAACACATAGTAGAAAACTATCTAGTGAACATTCCTCAGGGCTTAATGAAAGACTAAAAGGCTGGGAGACAGCCTTTCATTCATCAAATGGGCAAAAATCTTTATAGGTGTGTGTGTGTGTGTGTGTGTGTTCTTGTAGATGCTTCTGAACTGACGTCCAGGACTCTTCCACCGTCATTACCCCAGGGAAGGTGTGCTGCCTCCGAGGGAGGATTTCCCCTGCACACAACGCCTCATTCATTAATTCATTCATTAATTCAGTCATTCATTCATTCATTCATTCATTCCCCTCTTACCCACCATTCATATATTTATTTCCCCAGGTTACTGTTGACCATATCACCGCCGTAGGCAAATGGCCACTGACGTTTGATTTTGTAAATAAATAAAAATGTCCTAAATGAAGAAATATATTTTTTTTAAACTTAACCAGAAACTTGCACTTCATCCATGTCAATAGTTGGTGCACTATTTATCAAGAGTCGGTGCTCATGTTTGCTGCACCTTGTGGGTTGATATGCATCTGATGCGTATTCTAAAAGCAGATGCCCGGCAAAGATCTCTAGCGGGTACTGATAGGCTGAAAGGCCAGGCGCTACTAGCTTTAGAAGGGAAAGAAATACAAATATGAACACCATTTCATTGGTGCTTTAAAAATGCAAAACACTATAATAGCTCTATCTGTTATTGGTAGAACAACTTTGCAATAGCGTGCTTCTCAGCTCACGCTACCGCACGCCTTTACCGTCTGTCCCTGTGGACCCGGTATGGTGAGAGAGGTGTGACAGCACCACTGGTGGCAGAGCTGCTGCTTGAGCATGTGTTTGGCCCGAAAGGCCTCACGCAACCAGAGGCGTCACTACCGAGCCCCATGAGACCAGAGGCATCACTACCGAGCCCCATATGAGACCAGAGGCATCACTACCGAGCCCCATGAGACCAGAGGCATCACTACCGAGCCCCATGAGACCAGAGGCATCACTACCGAGCCCCATGAGACCAGAGGCGTCACTACCGAGCCCCATGAGACCAGAGGCGTCACTACCGAGCCCCATGAGACCAGAGGCGTCACTACCGAGCCCCATGAGACCAGAGGCGTCACTACCGAGCCCCATGAGACCAGAGGCGTCACTACCGAGCCCCATGAGACCAGAGGCGTCACTACCGAGCCCCATGAGACCAGAGGCATCACTACCGAGCCCCATGAGACCAGAGGCGTCACTACCGAGCCCCATGAGACCAGAGGCGTCACTACCGAGCCCCATGAGACCAGAGGCATCACTACCGAGCCCCATATGAGACCAGAGGCATCACTACCGAGCCCCATATGAGACCAGAGGCGTCACTACCGAGCCCCATGAGACCAGAGGCGTCACTACCGAGCCCCATGAGACAAGAGGCGTCACTACCGAGCCCCATGAGACAAGAGGCGTCACTACCGAGCCCCATGAGACAAGAGGCGTCACTACCGAGCCCCATGAGACGAGAGGCGTCACTACCGAGCCCCATGAGACCAGAGGCGTCACTACCGAGCCCCATGAGACCAGAGGCATCACTACCGAGCCCCATGAGACAAGAGGCGTCACTACCGAGCCCCATGAGACCAGAGGCATCACTACCGAGCCCCATATTACCAGAGGCATCACTACCGAGCCCCATGAGACCAGAGGCATCACTACCGAGCCCCATGAGACCAGAGGCATCACTACCCAACCCCATGAGACCAGAGGCATCACTACCGAGCCCCATGAGACCAGAGGCATCACTACCGAGCCCCATGAGACCAGAGGCGTCACTACCGAGCCCCATGAGACCAGAGGCGTCACTACCGAGCCCCATGAGACCAGAGGCGTCACTACCGAGCCCCATGAGACCAGAGGCATCACTACCGAGCCCCATGAGACCAGAGGCATCACTACCGAGCCCCATGAGACCAGAGGCATCACTACCCAACCCCATGAGACCAGAGGCGTCACTACCGAGCCCCATGAGACAAGAGGCGTCACTACCGAGCCCCATGAGACGAGAGGCGTCACTACCGAGCCCCATGAGACCAGAGGCGTCACTACCGAGCCCCATGAGACCAGATGCATCACTACCGAGCCCCATGAGACAAGAGGCGTCACTACCGAGCCCCATGAGACCAGAGGCATCACTACCGAGCCCCATATTACCAGAGGCATCACTACCGAGCCCCATGAGACCAGAGGCATCACTACCGAGCCCCATGAGACCAGAGGCATCACTACCCAACCCCATGAGACCAGAGGCATCACTACCGAGCCCCATGAGACCAGAGGCATCACTACCGAGCCCCATGAGACCAGAGGCGTCACTACCGAGCCCCATGAGACCAGAGGCGTCACTACCGAGCCCCATGAGACCAGAGGCGTCACTACCGAGCCCCATGAGACCAGAGGCATCACTACCGAGCCCCATGAGACCAGAGGCATCACTACCGAGCCCCATGAGACCAGAGGCATCACTACCCAACCCCATGAGACCAGAGGCGTCACTACCGAGCCCCATGAGACCAGAGGCATCACTACCGAGCCCCATGAGACCAGAGGCATCACTACCGAGCCCCATGAGACCAGAGGCGTCACTACCGAGCACCATGAGACCAGAGGTGTCACTACCGAGCCCCATGAGACCAGAGGCGTCACTACCGAGCCCCATGAGACCAGAGGCGTCACTACCGAGCCCCATGAGACCAGAGGCGTCACTACCGAGCCCCATATATGAACCATTTAAAATTCCTTAAATCAAGCAAACCAGACGGCACAATATTTTTTTTATGTTTTATTGATGGATAGCCAGGGGCACACTCAAACATAATTTACAAAAAAAAGCAGGCCGTAGGCATGACCAGGGATGTTCTCTTGAGAAGGGTGTGAATTGGATAATTTTCCTGTCAAAATGTAACAAGTACATTTAGGTGTCGGGGAGAACGTATGGAGTAAAAAGTATATTTTATTGAGGAGTGAGTGATTTAAAAGTAAAAGTTGGCAAAAATATAAATAGTAAAGTGAAGTACAAATCATCCCCATAAAACTACTTACTGTAAAGTATTTTTTACTTAAAAGTACTTTACACCACTGGAAATTCTCATAAGTACAGGCCTCCGTCAGAATGTATCATATCTACAGGGCCTTGCCTTGTCCAACACATGATTCTTTCCAGAACTTTCTCCAGTGTCAGTCCTCAGATGCTCCCTTCAGCATCCTTCACCTCTGCTTGGCAGTCAACTGCCTGCACCTCCTTATCTTCCATCATTTAAAAAAATGATCCCACCCCCCCCCCCCCCCCCCCCCCCACCCCCATACTTTTCCCTCTGCTTGAGCTACTATGTTATTGTACTAACGGTCTTGCTCGCTCCTCAATTAATTATTTAAGGTGGGATCCAAAATTCCCCTCTCTTCAGGGCAAGGAATAATCGCTGCAGTCAGCTCCAAATACATCAGCTGGGCTGCAATGGGCGGGGCATATTTCTATAAATAGTGCCACGACAATCACATCAGCCCAACAGCACCGCCGGATCTCTCTGCTCACCCGCTCACTTTTATGGGATATATAGATATGTCATAGATTCTCCGACACTAGAGCACTGCCTGTGGAAGAGGGAGGAGATGGAAAATAAGGAAATATATGGTGGGATCCAAAATTCCTCTCCACACCATGGTCTGATGCCATCTGCCACCCCTTACCTCCATGCCTTGGCCTGACGGTAATAATAGCGCTAGACTAACTCCCCTCCAGGCCTTGGCCTGACGGTAATAATAGCGCTAGGCTAACTCCCCTCCATACCATGGCATGGCGACGATAATACCTCTAGGGAACCTAACCCCCTCCCCTCCATACCTTGGCCTGACGGTGATAATAGCGCTAGGCTAACTCCCCTCCATACCATGGCATGGCGACGATAATACCTCTAGGGAACCTAACCCCCTCCCCTCCAAACCATGGAGTCAATGAGCAGCCAGCTGTGCACAAATAGAACCACCCGTGGTGCCATTATTTTGTAGGCACATTTCTTTTCCCATGAGGCCCCTCATTATTAGCCAGATATTTTTTTTTACATCTGGCAGTCCACCCCTGTGATAAGACACAGCATAGGACATACAGGCCTACACCACTGAACATCTAGTATCATGTGAGAGAGCCTGTGTCTTAGCCACATTCCTATCTAAGTGCTGAAAAGTTGTATCCATCTATTATTAGATTAAGCACACAAAAAAATACCAACCAGACTAAGTTATGTGGTCAAGTCAGAGTCCAGGAGTGGAGGTTTAGATATACTATAGACAGCGTGTCTAGGAGTGGAGGTTATGATATACTGTAGACAGCTTGTCTAGGAGTGGAGGGTTAGATATACTGTAGACAGCGTGTCTAGGAGTGGAGGTCTAGATATACTGTAGACAGAGTGTCTAGGAGTGGAGGTCTAGATATACTGTAGACAGCGTGTCTAGGAGTGGAGGTTTAGATATACTGTAGACAGCGTGTCTAGGAGTGGAGGTCTAGATATACTGTAGACAGCGTGTCTAGGAGTGGAGGTCTAGATATACTGTAGACAACGTGTCTAGGATATGAGTGGAGGTTCAGATATACTGTAGACAGCGTGTCTAGGATAGGAGTGGAGGTTCAGATATACTGTAGACAGCGTGTCTAGGAGTGGAGGTCTAGATATACTGTAGACAGCGTGTCTAGGAGTGGAGGTCTAGATATACTGTAGATAGCGTGTCTAGGAGTGGAGGCTCAGATATACTGTAGACAGCGTGTCTAGGAGTGGAGGGCTAGATATACTGTAGACAGCGTGTCTAGGAGTGGAGGTCTAGATATACTGTAGACAGCGTGTCTAGGAGTGGAGGTCTTGATATACTGTAGACAGCGTGTCTAGGAGTGGAGGTCTAGATATACTGTAGACAGCGTGTCTAGGAGTGGAGGGTTAGATATACTGTAGACAGCGTGTCTAGGATAGGAGTGGAGGTTCAGATATACTGTAGACAGCGTGTCTAGGAGTGGAGGTCTAGATATACTGTAGACAGCGTGTCTAGGAGTGGAGGGTTAGATATACTGTAGACAGCGTGTCTAGGATAGGAGTGGAGGTTCAGATATACTGTAGACAGCGTGTCTAGGAGTGGAGGGCTAGACGCAGGCAGAGTGTCTAGGAGTGGAGGGCTAGACGCAGTCAGAGTGTCTAAGATGAGAAGCTCTGAAGCAGTCAGAGTGTCTAAGATGAGAAGCTCTGAAGCAGGCAGAGTGTCTAAGATGAGAAGCTCTGAAGCAGGCAGAATGTCTAAGATGAGATGCTCAGATGCTGGTAACTGGTTTAAGATGAGAACCTTTGACTGAGTAGCATCCAGAAGACCTGGCAACATGGCAGTCAATCTACGCCATCTGCTAGGTTCTGTTGGCTACTCGATTCCACACAAACAAACACATAACCTACTCCATCCCCCAAAAAAAGCAATGCAGGAGCGGGCCTGTGTTAACATTTCACTACCACTGTTGGTCTACCGATACGGTAACCGCTAGTCAGCATGCATTCATCTGGCCCTTGTAACAATGCTGATCTGAAGGATAGGCTTTTAGCTTGGATGGTTTTATACACCATCATCGGTCCATTTAAGAAATATGACAGGGGGAAACTAGGCACACACACACACACGCGCGCGCGCGCACACACACACTACTCACCTTGCATATGTGAAAGTTTTCCGAGAGTAGCGTCTCCTGGACATGGATATCCTGTGGAGTGGGCGGGGTACCGGCTGCTCTGCTGCATGACGGGGACGCGACAGCCCCCTGAGAGGAGGAAGACAGGCCATCCAGTACCTTCCGAAACTTCTTCATCTTCCTTTAGTTTACTGAGAAATAAGAACGTCTATATCAAAATATTCTAGCAACCTGATCAAGAGATCAAGTAATTATTTTCAAAGGCTAAGATGAGGCGAGTATGTTTGGTGTTTTTGAGGGTTGGCAGGCGTCGCTTCCTGTAGCCTCTCTCTCTCTCTCTCTCTCTCTCTCCTTCGCTCTCCTTTTTAAGTGCAATTCAAAAAGTCCTGGAGGGACCTCATCGTGCACTTAGGCTTCCGTCCACAAAATTGTTTATCTTGGTTTGATGGGGATGCTTATTGGTAAAAGAGACTAGCCAATTGCTAATGGAGGTCTATTGCGCACCAGAGTATGCCACAGTAAGGATTTCACCTAAGAAACTTCATGCTTCTTTAGCCTGCTAAAACCGCGTTACAATAAAGCATAACGGCAAAAGACAAAAACAAAACAATTAAAATCAATTAACTGCAGCAATTATGAGCGACTAACTATACAGATAACCAGCTAAATGATCAAACAGTTACCAATACACTACCTAAACAATGCTTCAAACAAAAATCGCACTGTTTTTGGCAGAATGGAGAGTGAGGCAGATCTACGCAGAGAGACAATGCAGCTCGCTTCCACTCTCTTGGCATCAAAACTCGAAAATAAAGTCAACCATCGTGCGAACCAAGAAGAGGAACAGGTAAACGAGAGTGGAATCAGGTGAAATGAAGTCGTCAAGACGATTTGTCGCGGTTGTTGACAGCCCCTCTCCTCCCAGCCTTGATTCCCTGCAGTCTAGCCCTGTCCGTGGTACTGGAAAACTTTACTCTGGCCCCGCCTCTTGGTTTCCTTCATCTCCCCGCCTTTGCTCGCAAGCGATTGGATTACGGTCCTCAGCCAATACGTACCGAATGGTAATGTTGAATAAAAGCAACGGGGAAATAATAAACTTCGCCTGCTGGTTTGTGGAACCGCCCTATCTTAAAAACGTGGGTTTGTGTGAATAGCCTATTCATATTCATCAGGCTTCCACACATGGGGAAACCAAACTTGACTCTCAGTAAATGTAGATGGGGAAACCACTAAGGTTGTTGCTTGTTTAGCAATACGAGAAGTCCTTTAATTCAGCCTTATGCTGCCGGAACAGGATCCGGATCCTCTCAGTTTTGGACGCATGCCTTCCGGAACCTATGCCCGTTTGCCCGGATCCGCTAGCATGCATCTAATAAACAATACTTTTCGACTGTTTGCAACGTAAGAAATCCAACAACAGAGATCAGAAGATCAGATAATGTGAAAACGCATTTCTTCAGCCTGGGGCTGATATTCTGTGAATTGATTCGGGCGCTGGGACCGGAGATTATGTTTGCGTAACTTTGTAGGTTTTGAGACCAAGGTGTGCCCGTTTCTGTGGTGAGAGAGAGAGACAAACGTGTGTGTGCATGTATCTCTCTGCTCTAATAGACATAAGCCTGCAACTTCCCATCTCTCCGGTGTTACACTGCATAATTTATTTTAAAGTATCTACTTTAAACAATGCTACCTTATATAAATGTTACTTACCCTACATTATTCATCTCATACGCATACGTATATACTGTACTCTATATCATCGACGGTATCCTTATGTAATACATGTATCACTAGCCACTTTATACTATACTATGCCACTTTGTTTACATACTCATCTCATTTGTACATACTGTACCCGATACCATCTACTGTATCTTGCCTATGCTGCTCTGTACCATCACTCATTCATATATCCTTATGTACATATTCTTTATCCCCTTACACTGTGTACAAGACAGTAGTTTTGGAATTGTTAGTTAGATTACTTGTTATTACTGCATTGTCGGAACTAGAAGCACAAGCATTTCGCTACACTCGCATTAACATCTGCTAACCATGTGTATGTGACAAATAAAATTTGATTTGATTTGATTTGATATGCACATTAGTCTTATTTTACCCCTTAGGCCTCTAGAATTGTACTGTTATGGTAAGACATGCCACATCATTTGTGGTTGCATTTCTGACACGTTTTGGCAGTGGCCTGCCTTCCTGAATTCTGGCCTAGTGGGCAGGCAGGACCGCATCTGCAGTTTGATAAGAACAGACAGGCAGTAGCCCACCCACTTAAGACACAAAATCCAAAACCAACTGAAATCTGTTTGTGAACATCGAAATTGACATGTTTTCACAACGAAACTAATTTCATCAAACTGTTGATAAAGGAGAGAGGAATGAGAGAGGAAGTAGGGTATGATGAGATATTCTGTAAGGTAACATGTCAGCCTATTAATTATTAAAAAATTATTCAAAATCAAATACACTATAATTGTAGCCTATTTCTGTAGGCAAAAAAAAAAAAATGAAAATGTTGCCTGTTTCTGGAATGTTTATATTTAGGTTGCAGGGAGATTCTGGGAATGTCTTACTCTGGTTTCTTGAAAGTTTTCCTGTGAAGTTTTATTTATGCTCTGAGACAGGAAGATACAGGTTGTTTGGAGGTTTACTTCCTTAAAACTTTCACTGCATGTTTCAACATTTATTGTTTTACTCTAAGCACAGAGAGGAAGGAACAAATGGAAATTAATTTACATAGTCCTTAATCATACAGAAAACATACATTTGCTATTGTGAAACAGCATCAGTTGAGATTTGAACCTATAATCTAATGTACTCTAGCCATGGAATTAGTCCACTGAATTTTTACACACATAAAGCTGTTCATTTTAGTCTATTCAAACAAATTAAAATAAAATAAAATACAATTTTAATGGGTCACACACATGTTTAGCAGATGTTATTGCGTTTTTTTTTTACCTTTATTTAACCAGGCAAGTCAGTTAAGAATAAATTCTTATTTTCAATGACTGCTTAGGAACAGTGGGTTAACTGCCTGTTCAGGGGCAGAACAACAGATTAGTACTTTGTTAGCTCGGGGGTTTGAACTTGCAACCTTCTAACCACTAGGCTACCCTAGCTTCCTAGCTCCAACAGTAGTATCTAACAAATCACAACAATACACACAAATCTAAAAGTAAAATAATTGAATTAAGAAATATATAAATATTAGATCATGCAATGTCGGAGTGGCATAGACTAGAATACTGTAGAAGAGAATACAGTATGTACAGTTAGGGGTGGCAGGTAGCCTAGTGGTCAGAGCGTTGGGCCAGCAACCGAAAGGTTGGATTGAATCCGCGAGCTGACAAGGTAAAAATCTGTAACTCTGCCCCTGAACAAGGCAGTTAACCCACTGTTCCCCAGTATGCCATCATTGTAAATACGAATTTGATCTTACCTGACTTGCCTAGTTAAATAAAGGTTAATAAATAAAGTATATACATACATATGAGATGAGTAAAGCAGTATGTAAACATTATTAAAGTGACCAGTAATTCCATGTCTATGTACACAGGGCAGCAGCCTCTAAAGTGCAGGGTTGCGTAACTGGGTGGAAGCTGGCTAGTGATGACTATTTAACAGTCTGATGGCCATGAGATTGAAGCTGTTTTTCAGTCTCTGTCCCAGCTTTGATGCACCTGTACTGACCTCGCCTTCTGGATGGCAGCGGAGTGTACAGGCCATTGTTCGGGTGGTTGATAACCTTGATGATCTTTTTGGCCTTCCTGTGACATCAGGTGCTGTAGGTGTCCTGGAGGGAAGGTAGTTTGTCCCCAGGGATGCGTTGGACAGACCGCACCACCCTCTGGAGAGCCCAGTAGTTGTAGATGGTGCAGTTGCCGTACCAGGCGGTGATACAGCCCGACAGGATGCTCTCAATTGTGCAGCTGTAAAAGTTTGTGA
Source organism: Oncorhynchus clarkii lewisi (assembly GCF_045791955.1). Classification (NCBI taxonomy): domain Eukaryota; kingdom Metazoa; phylum Chordata; class Actinopteri; order Salmoniformes; family Salmonidae; genus Oncorhynchus; species Oncorhynchus clarkii. The sequence goes on from NC_092149.1 coordinate 84,938,300, forward strand.
GCGTTTTAGGGGCCAAGCCAAATTTCATTAGCCACCTGAGTTTGAAGAGGTGCTGTAGCGCCTTCTCACAACACTGTCTGTGTGGGCGGACCATTTCAGATCATCAGTGATGTGTACGCCGAGGAACTTGAAGTTTTCCACCTTCTCCACTGCGGTCCCATCGATGTGGATGGGGGCGTGCTCCCTCTGCTGTTTCCTGAAGTCCACGATCAGCTGAATTGTTTTGCTGAAATTGAGTGAGAGGTTATTGTCCTGGCACCACTCTCACAGGGCCCTCACCTCCTCCCTGTAGGCTGTCTCGTCATTTTTTGTAATCAGGCCTACTACCGTTGTGTCGTCTGCAAACTTGATAATTGAGTTAGAGGCGTGAGTGGCCACGCAGTCATAGGTGAACAAGGAGTACAGGAGGGGACTGTGCACACACCCCTGTGTTGAGGATCAGTGAAGTGGATGTATTGTCTCCTACCTTCACCACCTGGGGGCGGTACGTCAGGAAGTCCAGGACACAGTTGCACAGGGTGGGGTTGAGACCCAGGGCCCCAAGCTTTATGATGAGCTTGGAGGATACTATGGTGTTTAATGCTGAGCTGTAGTCAATGAACAGCATTCTAACATAGGTATTCCTCTTGTACCGATGGGATAGGATAGTGTGCAGTGCAATTCTTAACTAACCTCTCAAAGAACTTCTTGATTACAGAAGTGAGTGCTATGGGGAGATAGTAATTTAGTTCAGTTATCTTTGCTTTCTTGGGAACAGGAACAATGGTGGACATATTGAAGCAAGTGGGGACAGCAGACTGGGATATGGAGAGATTGAATAGGTCCCTAAACACTCCAGTCAGGTGGTCTGCGCATGCTCTGAGGACGCAGCTAGGGATGCCGGAAGCCTTGCTAGTGTTAACACGCTTTAATGTCTTAATCACGTCGGCCACGGAGAAGTAGAGCCCACTGTCCTTGGTAGTGGGCCGCGTTGGTGGTGCTGTGCTATCCTCAAAGCGGGCGAAGAAGTTGTTTAGCTTGTCAGGAAGCAAAATGTCGGTGTCAGCGACGTGGCTGGTGACAGAATACATTTCATAGGAAACAAACACTCATTAAGATTATTGTGCCCGGTCAACACACACACTTAACAAGATAGAGGATAGAGGGAGTTTTGTTGATGTGCCCGGTCAACACACACACTTAATAAGATAGAGGATATAGGGAGTTTTGTTGGTGCCGAGAACGCAATGTATATGCATTTAAATAACACTCTTAAAACATTCTCCGAATGTTACAAACATTTTCTTGTTGTTCTATGGAAAGTTCTCATGTTCTGAGAACAGAATGAATGTTTTAAAATAACATTCTAACAAACATGTTCTTGTTGTTCTATGGAAAGTTCTCATGTTCTGAGAACGGAATGTATATGCTTTTAAATAACACTCTAACAAACATGTTCTTGTTGTTCTATGGAAAGTTCTCATGTTCTGAGAACAGAATGTATGTTTTAAAATAACATTGTTAGAACATTCTCTGATTAATTCTACAGTTTCATTATTATTTTTGCTAAGAGTTTTCTTACCCTTCTCAGATATATATTTTAAAAAATAGAACCACGAGGAAACCTGTAGGAAACTGTGAGCTGAAATTCCCACAGTTATTTACCATTCTCTGAACTTTTTGAGAACATTCAAACCAGTTGGAGAACGTTGCTAAAACATTAACAACATTTAAATGAAATGGAACCACATTTGAACTTTTAGGAAACATTCTGTCAAAGTACTGAAATAAAGTAAAGTAAAGTATTTTTGTCAAGTTCCTTAAATGTGCTGAAAGTGTTCCAAAGCAAAGCAACTATCCTGCACCATTAACTCCGTTATCACCATTACCTCCGTTATCACCATTAACACTAGTATTACCATTAGCTTCATTATCACCATTATCTCCGGTGTCACCATTATATATGTTATCACCATTAACTCCGTTATCACCATTACCTCCGTTATCACCATTAACACTAGTATTACCATTAGCTTCATTATCACCATTATCTCCGGTGTCACCATTATATATGTTATCACCATTAACTCCGTTATCACCATTATCACTGTTATTACCGGTATCTCTGTTATCACCCCAATCTCCGGTATCACCATTATCACCATCATCACCGTTGTCACTGGTATCACCATTATTACCATTATCAACGTCATCACCGGTATCACCATTATGAATATTATTGCCATTATCACCGTTATCACTATTATTACCATTATCGACATTATCAGTAATATTACCATTATCACCATTATCAGTAATATTACCATTATCACCATTATCGCCATTGTCACTATTATTACCATTGTCGCCATTATCACTATTATTGCCATTGACTCCACGATTATTACCATTACTGCTATTATCACCATTATAATCGTTATCGCCATTAACACCATTATCACTATTATTACCATTAACATCACTATCACTATTATTACCATTATCATCATTGTCACCGTTATCACCATTGACACCATTATCACTATTAACTCCATTATCACCATTATCACTATTATCCGGCACTCTAAGAAACACTTTTTGTCACTTTTTTTCATATTAATTCCAGTACATCAGAGCCCCTCCGGGTCAACCACCTCTCTCGAGCTCAATTTTGTTCAGACACCTCCCGATTTACAAATAAAGCACTGGTCAAAACCTTCCCCGGCTGTTTGCATTTGGCAGCTGTGCAGTTAGTCATCACACCGGCTTCTGGAACAAAAGTGACCTGCCTGCTCCTCATTAAAAAGCAATAACTGGGAACAATAAATAATTAAATTCAACACAGAGAAACGTTTGCCTGGTGATGGCGCGTATACGACGTTCACATCTAGTCATGAAGGTTAACAATGCACAGAAGAGGCGCCACGGTGAATAGGAACGACCCCGCAGAGACGGTGGACTGAATTGAATAAGCGCTTACATCACCAGGTAGCCTCTCTTCTCTCTCTCCCCCACTCAACCCTTAAGAGTCTATTGACGCAAGCAAGAGATATCACTCAAATGTATTGAGTCAAGTACTCAACCCCTTTTGTTATGGCAAGCCTAGATAAATTCAAGGGTAAAAATTTGCTTAATCCTTAAAGTGTCTATGGACGCACCCGTTTGTCAATCTAAGAAAAATATATTTTTTAATCCCCATCAAAAATCCATCAGTTTAAACTAGAGATATAATTTTAAACTAAAGATATCAGTTTAAACTGGAGATATCAGTTTAAACTAGAGATATCAGTTTAAACTAGAGATATAATTTTAAACTAGAGATATCAGTTTAAACTCGAGATATCAGTTTAAACTAGAGATATCAGTTTAAACTAGAGATATCAGTTTAAACTGGAGATATCAGTTTAAACTAGAGATATCAGTTTAAACTCGAGATATCAGTTAAACTCGAGATATCAGTTTAAACTCGATATCAGTTTAAACTAGAGATATCAGTTTAAACTGGAGATATCAGTTTAAACTAGAGATATCAGTTTAAACTGGAGATATCAGTTTAAACTAGAGATATCAGTTTAAACTGGAGATATCAGTTTAAACTGGAGATATCAGTTTAAACTGGAGATATCAGTTTAAACTAGAGATATCAGTTTAAACTGGAGATATCAGTTTAAACTGGAGATATCAGTTTAAACTAGAGATATCAGTTTAAACTGGAGATATCAGTTTAAACTAGAGATATCAGTTTAAACTAGAGATATCAGTTTAAACTGGAGATATCAGTTTAAACTGGAGATACTAGAGATATCAGTTTAAACTAGAGATATAATTTTAAACTAGAGATATCAGTTTAAACTAGCGATATCAGTTTAAACTAGAGATATCAGTTAAACTAGAGATATCAGTTTAAACTCGAGATATCAGTTTAAACTAGAGATATAATTTTAAACTAGAGATATCAGTTTAAACTCGAGATATCAGTTTAAACTAGAGATATCAGTTTAAACTAGAGATATCAGTTTAAACTGGAGATATCAGTTTAAACTAGAGATATCAGTTTAAACTGGAGATATCAGTTTAAACTAGAGATATAATTTTAAACTAGAGATATCAGTTTAAACTCGAGATATCAGTTTAAACTAGAGATATCAGTTTAAACTAGAGATATCAGTTTAAACTCGAGATATCAGTTTAAACTAGAGATATCAGTTTAAACTCGAGATATCAGTTTAAACTAGAGATATCAGTTTAAACTCGAGATATCAGTTTAAACTAGAGATATAATTTTAAACTAGAGATATCAGTTTAAACTCGAGATATCAGTTTAAACTAGAGATATCAGTTTAAACTAGAGATATCAGTTTAAACTAGAGATATCAGTTTAAACTAGAGATATCAGTTTAAACTCGAGATATCAGTTTAAACTAGAGATATCAGTTTAAACTCGAGATATCAGTTTAAACTAGAGATATCAGTTTAAACTCGAGATATCAGTTTAAACTAGAGATATAATTTTAAACTAGAGATATCAGTTTAAACTCGAGATATCAGTTTAAACTAGAGATATCAGTTTAAACTAGAGATATCAGTTTAAACTCGAGATATCAGTTTAACTCGAGATATCAGTTTAAACTAGAGATATCAGTTTAAACTTGAGATATCAGTTTAAACTTGAGATATCAGTTTAAACTTGAGATATCAGTTTAAACTAGAGATATCAGTTTAAACTGGAGATATCAGTTTAAACTAGAGATATCAGTTTAAACTCGAGATATCAGTTAAACTCGAGATATCAGTTTAAACTCGATATCAGTTTAAACTAGAGATATCAGTTTAAACTTGAGATATCAGTTTAAACTAGAGATATCAGTTTAAACTCGAGATATCAGTTAAACTCGAGATATCAGTTTAAACTCGAGATATCAGTTTAAACTAGGGATATCAGTTTAAACTCGAGATATCAGTTTAAACTCGAGATATCAGTTTAAACTAGAGATATCAGTTTAAACTAGAGATATCAGTTTAAACTGGAGATATCAGTTTAAACTAGAGATATCAGTTTTGTTTCACGAACTGTGTCTCAATCCACTGCATCCACCTTTTATTTTATTTGACCTTTATTTAACAAGTCAGTTAAGAACAAATTCTTATTTTCAATGACGGCCTGGGAACAGTGGGTTAACTGCCTGTTCAGGGGCAGAACGACAGATTTGTACCTTGTCAGCTCGGGGGTTTGAACGTGCATCTTTCCGGTTACTAGTCCACCGCTCTAACCACTAGGCTACCAGGCCGCCCCCACTAGGCTACCCTGCCGCCCCCACTAGGCTACCCTGCCGCCCCCACTAGGCTACCCTGCCGCCTCTACACTCTAACCACTAGGCTACCCTGCCGCCTCTACACTCTAACCACTAGGCTACCCTGCCGCCTCTACACTCTAACCACTAGGCTACCCTGCCGCCTCTACACTCTAACCACTAGGCTACCCTGCCGCCTCTACACTCTAACCACTAGGCTACCTGCCACCCCTCCACTCTAACCACTAGGCTACCTGCCTCCCCTACACTCTAACCACTAGGCTACCTGCCACCCCTCCACTCTAACCACTAGGCTACCTGCCACCCCTCCACTCTAAACACTAGGCTACCTGCCTCCTCTACACTCTAACCACTAGGCTACCTGCCACCCCTCCACTCTAACCACTAGGCTACCTGCCACCCCTCCACTCTAACCACTAGGCTACCTGCCACCCCTCCACTCTAACCACTAGGCTACCTGCCACCCCTCCACTCTAACCACTAGGCTACCTGCCACCCCTCCACTCTAACCACTAGGCTACCTGCCACCTCTACACTCTAACCACTAGGCTACCTGCCACCCCTCCACTCTAACCACTAGGCAACCTGCCACCCCTCCACTCTAACCACTAGGCTACCTGCCACCCCTCCACTCTAACCACTAGGCTACCTGCCACCTCTACACTCTAACCACTAGGCTACCTGCCACCCCTCCACTCTAACCACTAGGCTACCTGCGTCCTCTACACTCTAACCACTAGGCTACCTGCCACCTCTACACTCTAACCACTAGGCTACCTGCCACCCCTCCACTCTAACCACTAGGCTACCTGCCTCCTCTACACTCTAACCACTAGGCTACCTGCCACCTCTACACTCTAACCACTAGGCTACCTGCCACCCCTCCACTCTAACCACTAGGCTACCTGCCACCCCTCCACTCTAACCACTAGGCTACCTGCCACCCCTCCACTCTAACCACTAGGCTACCTGCCACCCCTCCACTCTAA